>NW_023417134.1:6493-8051 GCF_002922805.2 Oryzias melastigma | reverse complement strand
ACGGTAGGATTGAGTACAGTATGGCAAAGATTGCAGGAGTGTTACGGTTCTCCCGAAGCACTTGAGAAAGCGTTGTTTGCTAAATTGGATCATTTTCCAAAAATAACCAACAAGGATCCACAACTCCTACGTGACTTAGGAGACCTCTTAATAGAGATAGACTCTGCCAAAAATGAGGGTTACATACCTGGCTTGCTGTATCTTGACACAGCACGTGGAATCCATCCCATAGTGGACAAGCTACCATTCAGTTTGCAAGAAAAATGGATGGTACATGGTACCAGATATAAAAGAGAACACTTGGTGTCATTTCCCCCATTCTCAGTGTTTGCCATGTTCATCAAAGATGAAGCCAGCATGAGAAATGACCCCAGTTTTAGGGGTATGCACCAATCCTTCACTCCAGCAGCTAAAGTTGTCAGATATCCAGGAAGACATGAAAAGACACTGGGGCCGATTTCAGTCAACAGGACAAAAGTGATTGATTCTACCTCCAATCAGCACTCAAACAAAATGACTGAAGATCCAAAGACAGAGTGTCCAATACATAAAAAACCTCACGCTCTCTCAAGATGCAGAGCTTTTAGGGCAAAACCCCTTGAAGAACGCAATGGATTTCTAAAGCAAAACCAGATATGCTTCCGATGCTGTTCTTCAGTCAGCCATCAGGCGAAGAGCTGTAAGACAGAGATTACATGCACAGAATGTGGCAGTAATTTACACATTTCTGCACTCCACCCTGGCCCAGCTCCATGGATCACAATGGCGCCTACAGTCTCCATTAATGCTCATGGCGGGGAACAAGGACAGGATCTGGAACCATCCACAGCCACATCCACATGTACACTGGTGTGTGGGAATGAGAGAGCTGTGCGCTCATGTGCTAAGATCTGTTTAGTCAACGTCTACCCCAAAGGTCAACGCGACAAGAGGCTCAAACTGTATGCCATATTGGATGACCAAAGCAATAAGTCCCTCGCCAGATCAGCTTTCTTTGACACCTTCAATGTATCAGACCACTATTCCCCCTACACACTTAAAACTTGTGCTGGGGTTTCAGAAGTCACAGGGAGAAGAGCAACCAATTTCATTATAGAGTCAGCCAATGGACAGTCTCGACTCTCTTTGCCTGCACTCATCGATGTGAAATGTTTCCTGACAGCCGCGATGAAATTCCGACTCCTGAAGTAGCTCGTCACCACCCTCACCTCATGGACATTGCTGCGGAGATTCCATCACTGGACAGTCAAGCAGAAATACTGCTGCTCCTAGGCAGAGACATTATCCAAGCTCACAAGGTGCTAGATCAGCGAGATGGATCTCCAAATTCTCCATTTGCCCAGAAGCTAGCATTGGGCTGGGTTATCGTCGGAGAAGTTTGTCTCAATGGCACTCATAAACCTGGAAATGTCAGTACTCTCAAGACTAACATTTTGACAAGAGGAAGACCAAGTCATTTCTCAACATGCCTGAACAGCATCAAAGTTCATGAGAATCTGAGCTGCAACCCTCCGTCAAGGCACACGAAGCATCCCTCTAGTGGTCAAGCAAAGCAGAA
>NW_023417134.1:4324-6179 GCF_002922805.2 Oryzias melastigma | reverse complement strand
TTTATGTAAAGCACTTTGAATTGTCTCTGTACATGAAATGTGCTACAAATAAACTTGCCTTGCCTTGCCTCAACTGACCCTTACCTGAGCTTCGCCTGATCCTCAACTGACCCTTACCTGACCCTCACCTGAGCCTCACCTGCTGTGTTTGGATTACAGGAGCCATGGTTCTGGACTGTGTCAACATGGATCCTGCTGCAGGGAAAGTCACTCCCAAAGACAGTCAGTACGCCGAGGCTCTGGAGCGGCGCTTTCCCACTCTGCCACCGAGGGGCGCTCTCTTCCAGTCTCTGCAGAACGCAAAGTTTGACGTTTCAGGTGAGCTGAGGTGGGCTCTGTCTTAGTCTAGTTTGAGGTACTTTGGTACAAAGAAGTTTTAAAATCCCTCTTGGAGTGAAACGTTAATGAAGTTAGTGATAATCCTGGAGGAAACACTTTTGCATGAAAGAGTTGATCAAATATTTTGTAGTAGAAAGTAGACTGAAGGATTTTCTGTCATTCAGATCTAAACACGGAGCAGATGCTTCTGAAAGACATGAAGGCCGTTTCTGGATCTTTAAATGTCGCCATCTCTGTTCTCTACATTACACTGGAGGTCAGTCACCATGGCAACACCATCATGCACCACACTGTGGCAGAATGCTGCATATTCAACTATAATGCTTCACACCGAGTTGTACTTCAATACAATTGTTCATATTTGACTCCATGAAAATCTTCTTTTTGAAATCTTTTCAGTGTATTCTACTGTTCATTTCTCACTGTAAACAACCCTAAAATGGTGTTTTGATCTCTTCATGCATCTCTGAGTATTCCTCTGAAAACCTGTGCTCAGTACCAGCTCCTCCCAAACCCACGGAGACGTCGGGTCAGCATGACACGAGTCTTCATGAACCGATGTAACGACATGAGAACCACCCCTTTCAGGAAGAGACGGTGCCACCAGTACCGCCTCCAGGCTAACACAGACAGCAGTTTCTTAGAGGCTAACGGCAATCAGCTAGCATCATGGCTCATGCGCAGTCGTGCAGACACCGGCTGATGCACAGACGCTGGCTGATGCAAAGTTGCGCAGACGCCGGCTGATGCAAAGTCATGCAGACACCGGCTGATCCAGATTCGGACATACACCGGCTGATGCGCAGACGCCGGCTGATGCGCAGACGCCGGCTGATGCAAAGTCGTGCAGACGCCGGCTGATGCGCAGACGTCGGCTGATGCAAAGTCGTGCAGACGCCGGCTGATGCGCAGACGCCGGCTGATGCGCAGACACCGGCTGATGCAAAGTCGTGCAGACGCCAGCTGATGCGCAGACGCCGGCTGATGCGCAGACGCTGGCTGATGCAAAGTCGTGCAGACGCCGGCTGATGCGCAGACGTCGGCTGATCCAAAGTCGTGCAGACGCTGCTACAGGCAGATATGCGGTACACACATACATGTTTAAAATAGTTTGGATGTTTGTTTTTGTGGGTAACACGCTGCTGAGGCCTCTAGGAGGATGTCATTCAGGGGGCGGAACCCACAAATAGCTAAAGGCGGAGCCTCAAAGATCGAACCATTTTACTTCCTGTAATGAAAAGAGTTCATGGAAATGAGTGAATCTTTAGTGTTCCAACGCTGTTAAATGATCGTATTTATGATATAGTTTCCTCTGAAAGACTTCCTGGTTTGGGCTCTTTAAAGTTTCATGCTTTACTATAATGAAACATTTATATTAATTTTGGCTGTCAGATTTGTCGCGTTAAAAACGCGTTAATCTGACACGTCCTTGACGCCGACAATTTTTTTGACGCATTAATCGCGGATTTTCCATAGACTGTATATAATGGGGGGACCTCATAGCTCGATAGGTCCA
>NW_023417134.1:0-2800 GCF_002922805.2 Oryzias melastigma | reverse complement strand
ATCCCTTTAAATGATAGATTTAGTAATCTTGCAATCACACTTTTAGAAACTTATTAGTTAAAGCACATTCATTCTATTTTTCTTATATTGGAAAATATTTTGTTGTGGAAATCAGACGATATTGACTGTTCCCTTTAAAAAATCTATATTTTGTAATTTACCAAAAGAAAAGCAGCATGAATTTCTGCGAAAAGCAACTGGTATATGAGATCCAGTCGCTGTGCTTAATGCTGTGATTATTAAATAAAACTAATTTGACAATTTTTAACACTGACAGACATTAAAATTCGATTTTTTTCCAACTTTAAAACATTTTCATTTTATTTCATTCATTTCTTTCTCTCGTGTGCCGCCATAATCTGCAATAACCAAAGGGTCATACACAACAAGAAGGAAACGGTGTAAGGAGCATGATAAAGTCTTGTTATTCATCCCATCTAAACAAACACTTCACAACTACACAATTCAATCATACTCTAAAAATGAAGTAAAATTGTTCTGGTACAGTTAATTTACTGAACTTAAGATATATTGTTAGGAGGTAGGATTAAAAAAGTTTTTAACTTCTTCCTACTCCATCTCAAACTACATATTGAGGAGTTTTATTGTATTTATAATTTATTTAAACATTTTCCTTGTTGTTTTCTTGTTTTTTTAATCATTTACTATGTATTGTTTGAAATGAAGGACTAACAGTCTTCGGAGATATCGCGATACACATCGTATCGTGAGGAATGTATCGGGATACGTATCGTATCACCAGACTCTTGCCAATACACACCCCTACTGTTCACAGGTGAGCCAGTACCTGGAGCAGAGCTGTAGCCCCGCCCTGGACCTCTGCCCAACCAGCACTCCCCTTCCTCACGTCTCAGCCTATCATCAAGGTGAGGAGGAGTTAGGCAGGTCTGGGTGGAGCTTAGACTCATTTCTTCTGTTTGGTTCTGCAGGAAACAGGCTGGCCTCCAGGAAGAAGCTCCTCCCCCTGGTGAAAGCCTGTCTCAGGGAGCAGCATGGAGGCGGGGCCCTCGGCCCGGGAGAGGAGGAGTCAGACGTTCCTCCAACACCCATGAACAGTCTGGTGGAGGGATGTCCTCTGAACGAAGGTCTGCCTCAGATCAGTGTTCAAGACCTGCAGGAGAAGGTCAGCAAGCTGGAAGCTGCTGACCTTTGACCTGTGGCCTGGAATAAAATATATTTATCAAGCTGCTTCAAGAGTATTTATTCAAGAGTAAAAAGAAAGATTCATGCTGGAAAGATGTGAGGAGAGAATCTGCAGCTGAACCTTTTCTACAGGAACACAAATAAAACCAGTCAGGAACGTCAGAGAGTGACTGTAGTAGAATGTAGTATTTATCAGTCATAGTAGAGTGTAGTATTATCAGTCATAGTAGAGTGTAGTATTTATCAGTCATAGTAGAGTGTAGTATTATCAGTCGTAGTAGAGTGTAGTATTATCAGTCATAGAGTGTAGTATTATCAGTCGTAGTAGAGTGTAGTATTATCAGTCATGGTAGAGTGTAGTATTATCAGTCATGGTAGAGTGTAGTATTTATCAGTCATAGTGACTGTAGTATTTATCAGTCGTAGTAGAGTGTAGTATTATCAGTCACAGTAGAGTGTAGTATTATCAGTCATAGTAGAGTGTAGTATTATCAGTCACAGTAGAGTGTAGTATTATCAGACGTAGTAGAGTGTAGTATTTATCAGTCGTAGTGATGTGAGGGTTCATATCTAAACATGGATAACATCATGATCAGAATGTCTTCCAAGAAACAAACTTGTCGTCTAAACTGCTTAACGTCGCTCATTAACTGTCAGTGAGGAAATGTAGAATTTCCATCTGATCTATCAGGATGTTAGCAGCTGCAGTGGAGAGAGAACGAGCTTTTATCTTCACCGATCTTCTGTGTCATCCATCCACCCTCTGGTCGTTGGTTTATCAATAACAGAATACATGGTTGTAACTTCCTACTTTCAGTTCTTCCTAAAAACACAGGTACCTTCAGGTGCTCCAGGACTCCACCTGTTCTTCTCTGACCAGGAGGGGGGGCACATTTGAAAGGTCTTGGATCTGCTTGCTTCACCACACCATGAATATGGTGACGGTTTGGGTAAATAAATCCAGCATGAGGACGGATCAGATCTGATCTGATCTGTGAACCGTTCATCCACTTTAGTGAGATTTGATTTGAATGTCGTNTTTTTTTTGGACATTTATTGCGAATTAGTGTTGGATCCAACATAGTCGTTAAGGGTTGATTCTGAATCTGTTATTGTTTCTTGTGTGATTATTATGAAGAAATGTTCTGCATATTGTTATTTTTTTTTCCACACTGTTGAACCATAAGTGAAATTAATCCTCACAATTTGTTTTGAGATTTATTGTTTACCTTTTTTTATGTGTACCTGATATTTTTTTTAATTTAATACAGATTCTTTATTTTACATTTAAACTTGTGTTGAGTGTGTCATTGTGGGTTGGAAGGGTGTACTAAGTCAGTATTAAATACAGCATTCCTCCTTCACGAACTTAGCGAATAAACATACATTCTTTGAGCATAAGTAGCCTCCTACCTAGCGTACAGGTACGCAGAGTTACATATGTGAAAGAATATATGTGTGTTTTAAAAGTTTGAGGGACTGTTAAAGGAAGGTTTAAGTAATATATTAGGGTTAAAACATTACACTGATGTTTTTTCCTTCATTGGATCATTACAGGTAAAAATATTACGCTTCTACTCAATTTAGATGATCCTGAAGTAAAACAGGAACAGTCTTTACTTTAAGTCAGTGGTTC
>NW_023417133.1:33294-37770 GCF_002922805.2 Oryzias melastigma | reverse complement strand
TAAACATGGAAAAATAACTTTTAAAGTCCTGGTTCTTGACTTTCAAGTCATTTACACTATGGGCTTTGGGTCAAAATTGCCAAATGAAACGACAACAACAACAAAAAATCTAAAATACTTGAGAAAATAACCAGAAATTGAAAGGAACGGTATAGTTGGAAGAGTAGAGGTGAGTTTGGTCTCAATTCGCTCAACTCTCCAGCTTTTAGACTTTTCCCCACGACCTGCTTCACCATTGGACAACATCTCCTCTCAGGTGGATCAAACACATTGACTGAGGAGTCAAACACAGAAACCACAGAGAAATCTGCAAGTCTCTCTTCTATCGGATGCAGATTGAACTTGTGATGAGGGAAGGATTGAAGTCTCTCCCCATTTTCCTTCATTTTCACACTGTCCAGTATGGAGCAGTTGGTCAAAGTCATGCTTATAACCCTTGAACACCAGAGACGTTGCCAGCCACACCTACATACCAGAAACTTTGACATAAATTAAATCTTTGACCAGTCATGGTGAATCTGTTAATTCTGATGGAAAGGCTCCTTTTTGTATCGACGTTGTACCAATATTTTCTCAATGACAAATTCAGCTGATTCATGTGGACTGTGTAAGCACTTTGGTTAAGTTAAGTTAGAGTTACGGTAGTCAAACGAATGTCAACACTAAATCTAAAGGCTCAGGTGTGAAAGTGGTCAATGCAAATGTTAGTGAAACTTACCTGATGGAAGATGAATCAACTTTTTCTTTTTAGCAGTAAATGTTGTGAAAGTTACCAAAACATGAAGATGTTTTACACTGAATTTGCTCTGGTAAAATAAAACTGGATCGTAAAATCTGTCTGTATTCCTGTATGGTTCAGTGTTTTTTCTAACAGAAGATGCTTGTTCAAATGTATCATTTGCCCATTTAAAATATGGCTGCACTTCATAAATGAGATCTGGTGGTGAGAACATTTAATTCATTTAGGTTTTGGGGAGGAACAGGTTCTTCCACGGTCCTTGTCAGAGATTTAGATCTCTGTCTCCAGTATGCACAATACTAAATTTTAATTCCAGTACTAGTCAAAGACAATGATTAGTGAATATTTCATCCTGTCAATTATTTCTTATCATTCCACTATGGGCAAGTGGTTTGAACTTTGTTTTTGGGATCTTTTAAAAAACATTACTAAGCTATGAGGACATCAGAAACATGGGATGTGTGGGCTGTGAAATCCGTAATTTTGTGATGATCACGTTGGTTTCTAAAACTACTTTAGGCTACAGTCACATATCCCAAAATTCCACCACTCTGCAACATAAACACAAGTTTTTTTTTTTTTCAGCAGGTGGTCGTGGCAGTTATATTTTTAAACACCACACAGCGACCGAACGATTTTTCTCTGAACATTGACGTCGGCGAGTTGCCACCTGGGTACATTCGATGTTGCACAGCGGCAGTCCAGTGACAACCAGGCCCAACGCCATTATGAAATAACGCGACAGCTGGGCAGCCCCAAGTCGGTGGCACCTGGAATCGCCGGCCAGCGGCAGCTCTGACTGGATGAAGCGTAAATATCTATGGCGGGTGTCCATATCAATTGCCACCAGCAACTCAGTAACAGTTATATAAAAAGTGGGCCATTCTGCATGCCTGATGGCCGTCTTACTGTGTACATTCATGACCACGCCAATGATTTCCAAAAGAGTCAGATGGCTGCATGAAATCTTGAGGCATGGTGGCAGTTGTATTTCCTTATCTGACTTGAAAGAAAGTAGCTTGGATATTAAACTTTTTTTTTTTTATCTAATTTTACTGTGGTCTCTTTGGTTAGCTATGACAAAACAATGACTACAACTGAAACCCTGGACATGTGTATTGCAAATACAAGAAAGCAAAAGTAGCTTTGAAGTGCTTTCTTTCAAAAATCCTTAAAATAAAAACTTTATTAATGCTTGTGTGCAGCCTGAGAAGCTATTTTCTTGATCCCCATTTTGTCATACAGGAGTCTTTTTCTGTGATCTCTGAAGCTCACCACCTTGTTGCTTATTCATAGTCTTCAGGGGAACACACAAATCAGACAGCTCGGGCCTGCATATTGCCTCCTGCAACATCCTCAGAAATCCATTCCAGCTATTGGCAGCTCATTGATTCTCTGTGAATGGATGGCGAGTCCAGACAGGAGGAGATGGTTCAGAACCAGGAGCTACTCACACACAGAAACACTCACCAGACAACTGGTTGATAAGTGTCTCCAAGCCATGCGAGCCCCTGTCCAATGCAACACCATCAATCCAGTGTAATATGTCTGCTTAAAGCTCAGTACCATCATGAGAAGAGGCACTTTTCATCTGTGCTGTCTACATACGACGGGGTTGAGGTAATGAGTCATTAAAAAAATGAGAGGGTAATTAAACGGGGTCACTTTGTTCAATTGGTACACATATAACTCAGGAAAGAGCTCCTGGAATTAAGGAAATAAGGTTAAACTAAAGATAAGTGGATGATTTTAAAAAGAAATACAGAAAATAAAAACAAGATTTTTGGAATTTTCAGTTTGATTCTATTTATTTACAAACCGCCAACTTCAAAATAAAAGTTGACTCAAAGTGCTGCACTGAAAACAGATAGATCTTTATTAATTATAATCATTGTAATTCAAGGGCTGCACGGTGGCGCAGTGGTTAGCGCTCTCGCCTCACAGCGAGAAGGCCCCGGTTCGAATCCCGGCTGGGACCTTTCTGTGTGGAGTTTGCATGTTCTCCCCGTGCATGCGTGGGTTTTCACCGGGGACTCCGGCTTCCTCCCACTGTCCAAAAACATGCTTCGTAGGTTAATTGGTGACTCTAAAAATTGCCCCTAGGTGTGAATGTGAGAGTGAATGGGTGTGTGATTGAGGCCCTGCGACAGACTGGCGACCTGTCCAGGGTGTACCCCGCCTTCGCCCATCAGTAGCCGGGTTAGGCTCCGGCACCCCGCGACCCCGAAAGGGAAGAAGCGGCCAAGAAGATGGATGGATGTAATTCAATACATTCCACCTAACTCCAATAAGGCCAAATGATCCTAATTACATGCTAATAGCCTATATTAGTAACAAACAAATTATATAGAAGAGCTTTGGTACATGGTAGATCCTACACTGAGAAAACAAAGGCAACATTGGAGGGGAAAATGTCCTCATAAATGGAAGATTTGGAAGAAACTTCCTACAGAATCAGCCGGAACCAGTCAGTGTCTGACAGGACAGGAAAGAAGACGTCTGGACTTTGAGTAATGTTATGTTCAAACCGGGCATGTGACACGTTTTCAAATTGATATCTCCTCTATGAACAATGTGCTGGATGGGACTCCCATGAAATAAAGGGTACCCCACTTACAAAAGGAGAGTAAAGTCTTCAATAATGAAAGATGAACCAAATTCAGTTGACTTTTTGTAGACTATGTATGAATGTGAACCTACACAGACAAGAAACATACCAGTTGGTGGCTCTAACAATGACATACAGTACATAAGAAAGAGCAGATACTGTAGATGGAGGAGATCTACAGTAAAGAACACCCAGTGAATTGTAGAATGACCCCTGGCTTTACCAAGAAGGGGTTTGCTACAAAGACATTTCTCTGATGTTGAGACGGTTGAGCAAGAAGTAGAAGCAAAAAGTGGAGTGTGTATTTTTAATCACAGCTTTGCTGGATGAAACATGGGGGAGGATATGAAAAAAAAAGGCTAAGTTTCCAAAAACTGTGTTATGGTGGAAATGTTACGAAGCCTGTGCATATTATCTGGAAGCAACCTGCAGAAAGAGAACCCTTCAGTAGAAACAGATATTAGACCCGCCCATGCCACCTGTAATAAAGCAAAACAAATCAAAGGTTTGAGTCTAATGTTGAAGATGTCTCCCTCACAAACTTAAAGTATGTGTAAAACAGAACAACTACTTAGTCATTTATTTTTTAATTTAAATTTCTGAAGGTGCAAAAAATGGTTTTTTGAAGACTTTGTGATTGAATCAGCTTCATGGCAGGTTTTCTGACTTCAAAATGTTCTGGTGTTTTTACCCAAACAAAAACGACCAACAAAATCTAAGAGAAGAGTGTATATAAGAGAGTAAAGAGAGTTTGTCAGGAACCAATCGAACCTCAAATAAAGCTTTATATCAGTAAAATAAGTCAAATCCAGTCCATAAAACATAAAGATGAATATTAATTTCCATAACCGGAAATCTGATGAATATCAGGGATTGAAAAACCTTCTGAAAACTTCCAAATTGAGGCACAAATATGATGTAATTGAAAAGTCAGCAGCTCTTAATTTTAAACTGAATTCATAATTAAAGTTACATGAACCATTTGAATATTTTATGATGATAATTTGAATGCCTTTTATGATTATAAATTCTTTTTTTGTTTTTTCAAATTTGTGTTGAATAAAACCACTTTTACATGGCTGACTGATACTATGCGGGTGTCCTTTGGTTCACCTTAAATTTTTATGGC
>NW_023417133.1:22681-24847 GCF_002922805.2 Oryzias melastigma | reverse complement strand
GTACCTGGTGTGGTCTCTGCAACAAAGTCTTGACATTCAGTCCCAGTGAATTGAGGAAGACATACGCAAACACTTCCAGTGAGAGTTCCACCATTTTGACATAACTTTTGTGTAACTATTGGAGCTGTTGTTAGATCAGTCAGTGAAGTTGACAGTGAAAGAACAGTGGTTCCAGCAGTGCCAGCTGTTGTAGCAGTGTCATCAGTTGTAATTCCGGATGTCTCTGGTGGTCCTGAAACTGCATCAGTAGTCAAAGGGGTTTGTGATGTGACTCCTGTAATTGCTGATGTAACAGGATCAGTGGTTCCACCTGTGTTACTTTCAGTGGGCCCTGGAGTACCTTCGCTAGAAGGACTGGTTTCAGGTGTAATAGGTACAGTTGCTGGGGAATCACCTGAAGTATCAGAGCCAGTTGTCATTCCAGTGCCAGCTGTTTCTGATGGTCCTGACACTGCATCAGTAGTGAAATGGGTTTGTGATGTGACTCCTGTAATTGCTGAAGTATCAGGATCAGTGGTTCCACCTGTGTTACTTTCAGTGGGCCCGGGAGTGCCTTCGGTAGAGGGACTGGTTTCAGCTGTAATAGGTACAGTTGCTGGGGAATCACCTGAAGTGCCTGCATCAGTTGTCGTTCCAGTGAGAGCTGTTTCTGATGGTCCTGACACTGCATCAGTAGTGAAATGGGTTTGTGATGTGACTCCTGTAATTGCTGATGTAACAGGATCAGTGCCTTCTGTGTTGGATGGTGTGCTACCTTCAGTGGGCCCAGGAGTACCTTCGCTAGAAGGACTGGTTTCTGCTGTAATAGGTACAGTTGCTGGGGAATCACCTGAAGTATCTGAGCCAGTTGTCATTCCAGTACCACCGGTCTCTGATGGTTCTGACACTGCATCAGTAGTGAAATGGGTTTCTGATGTGATTCCTGTAATTGCTGACGTATCAGGATCAGTGGTTCCACCTGTGTTACTTTCAGTGGGCCCAGGAGTGCCTTCGGTAGAGGGACTGGTTTCAGCTGTAATAGGTACAGTTGCTGGGGAATCACCTGAAGTACCGGCGTCAGTTGTCATTCCAGTGCCGGATGTCTCTGATGGTCCTGACACTGCATCAGTAGTGAAATGGGTTTGTGATGTGACTCCTGTAATTGCTGACGTATCAGGATCAGTGGTTCCTCCTGTGTTACTTTCAGTGGGCCCTGGAGTACCTTCGCTAGAGGGACTGGTTTCAGCTGTAGTAGCAGGTACAGTTGCTGGGGAATCACCTGAAGTACCTGCATCAGTTGTCATTCCAGTGCCGGATGTCTCCGATGGTCCTGACACTGCATCAGTAGTGAAATGGGTTTGTGATGTGACTCCTGTAATTGCTGAAGTATCAGGATTGGTGGTTCCATCTGTGTTGGAGGGTGTGCTACTGTCTGTGGGCCCTGTACCATCTCCGCTAGTAGGACTGGTTCCTTCAACTGTTGAGGCGGAAGGTACAGTTGCTGGGGAATCACCTGAAGTATCTGAGCCAGTTGTCATTTCAGTGCCGGATGTCTCTGATGGTCTTGTTACATCATTAGTAGTGAAAAGAGTTTGTGACGTGGCCCCTGTAATTGCTGATGTATCAGGATCAGATGTTTCTTCTGTGTTGGATGGTGTGCTATCTTCAGTGGGCCCTGGAGTACCTTCGCTAGAAGGACTGGTTTCAGCTGTAATAGGTACAGTTGCTGGGGAATCACCTGAAGTACCTGCATCAGTTGTCATTCCAGTGCCGGATGTCTCTGATGGTTCTGACACTGCATCAGTAGTGAAATGGGTTTGTGATGTGACTCCTGTAATTACTGAAGTATCAGATTCAGTGGTTCCACCTGTGTTACCTTCAGTGGGCCCGGCAGTACCTTCGCTAGAGGGACTGGTTTCAGCTGTAATAGGTACAGTTGCTGGGGAATCACCTGAAGTATCTGAGC
This sequence comes from Oryzias melastigma, assembly GCF_002922805.2. Lineage (NCBI taxonomy): Eukaryota > Metazoa > Chordata > Actinopteri > Beloniformes > Adrianichthyidae > Oryzias > Oryzias melastigma. Next base: position 22,902 of record NW_023417133.1, on the reverse strand, counting down.
CAGTTGTCATTCCAGTGCCAGATGTCTCTGATGGTTCTGACACTGCGTCAGTAGTAAAATGGGTTTGTAATGTGACTCCTGTAATTGCTGATGTAACAGGATCAGTGGTTCCTCCTGTGTTACTTTCAGTGGGCCCTGGAGTACCTTCGCTAGAAGGACTGGTTTCAGGTGTAACAGGTACAGTTGCTGGGGAATCACCTGAAGTATCTGAGCCAGTTGTC
>NW_023417133.1:16153-20293 GCF_002922805.2 Oryzias melastigma | reverse complement strand
TCTCTTCATTCATCAACTCTTCAAAGTATTCTTTCCATCTTTCCAACTGACAACTGATATCTGTGTCTGCCAATCAAATGAGCTTATTTGACTGTCTCTGGTCTGAGCATGCTCTTCCAAAAGAAGAGGATTCAGAATGAAACCCAGCTGTTGCTTTTAGGGATTTCATTTTTTCTGTCTTCAATCCATTTTTGTTTTTGTTTTCAGTGACCCATTTCCAGCTTTTCTACTATTTCTCTTTCATTTCCATTTTCCCCTGGAGCATAAAACCTTTATGAAGAATGTCTCTGCTCCTTCTGCACATGTATCTTCACACTGAAGATGAACAAATTCATAGAAACATTTTTCTGTGTGAAAAATGGACTTCAGTCATTCAAATATTTTGAACTTTTTGTCCATAGTTGTAGTCAATTCTTTGACATTTCTCAGATGTGTTACTCCTCACTCTGATCTCCTTGTAGCTGATGTTTCTCCTCTTCCTCCACTTTTCAGGGTGAGGGTGAAGACCAGGTCCTGTGATGGGCCGTGACAGGATCTGGTCTGGTTTCAGTTACCAAGAAAATCAAAATGATCCATTTCTGAATGAAAGCTCATCACCAGCTAATTGCAAATGTTCTTTTGTTAGAAGCTGGGTAAAGTATGATGCACTGGGGTTCTGTCCTCCATTTTCATCTACTTCTCCTCTGTTATTCATTATTTATTTTTCAATGAGTTCTGCATGCCTCTGTTGGTGCAGTGTGATTCATGTGCTGTTCCTTCTTTCCCACTACCCTCTGGGGAGTGCGGGAGAGACTGCAGTTTCCAGGAGGGTCGTCGGTGCTCCTGTTCCTGGCAGTGGACCTCGTCACTGGCTCGCTTTGTGTCTCGGAGTGGGAGAGCTTCCAGGAGGCTCGTCTGTTCTTGGCAGTGGACCTCGCCTCTGGCACGTCTCGCATCCCCAGCTGTCCTCCAGACCATCTGCTACAATATTTAAACTTGTAGTTGTAGAGATAGATCAGCTAATTCCTCTTTAACAGTCCTGGTATCTCCTGTCCATCCTGGGATAGGATCTCTCCCTCATGTGGGAATCCCTAAGGTTTCTTCTTTTTTTCTGAATCTGATTTTTTAGGAGTTTTTCCTTACCGAGAGGGAGGGTCTAAGTGCAGGGAGGATAACCTGAATACCAGTTTTAATTAGTCTGTTTAGTTAAGCAATTAGCTCATGTTCATATCTTATGACCGACCTTCTGCTTCTGTAAAATTACCGGCATAAGGCTCAAAGAGCTAATTGTTTTTGTGATATTGGGCTGTACAAATAAAGTTGGATTGGATTTTGTTATGGCCTTGCAATCAGTTCAAGAAGTTATAGCTTAGATTTCAGTGTGGCTTAAATGCTGCAAAATCTAAACCAAACTGAATGGCGTATACTTGTATAGCGCTTTCTACCCTCCTTCGAGGGCCCAAAGCGCTTCACAGTCACAGACCCATTCATCCATTCACACACACATTCACACACTGGTGGTGGCTCCGCTGCTGAACACTGGTGCCAACCGTCCACCAGAGGCAATTCGGGGTTCAGTGTCTTGCCCAAGGACACTTCGACACATGGGCGGGCAAGGCGGGAGTTGAACCCGCTCACTTCTGATCAGGAGTCGACCGCCCTACAGCTGCACTGAGACTTTTTGTCTCATTTCTTTTCTAATTAAATCATGAAATTATTATATTTCAGATCAGACGTGTGCACTCATGGGGTGATTGAATACCTGCCCTTTATGCCTTTTACTATAAAGTTCCCTGTTTATTTATTTTTGTTACTTTTTTGTATTAACATTATTTAAATTCCTGTCAGAGATACAAGATAAAAGCATCAGTAAAAATCCTAATTTTGATTCTATTTCTTACGTTATCTGCCCCTTTTTCTCTCAATATTTAAACAAATAAAAAACAAACATGCTTTAGTCGATAAGTCAAAGGGAAATTAGTTAAGATAACAAAATATTACAAATGTGTCTTAAAGTAAATTCAGACTAAATAAAGAAGTGGAGTTTCTGCAGGTCAGATGGTGGTTGCCCTCTGACCTTGTAACCTGACCTTGTTCTCTAATAGAAGCACAGAGGAGCTTCACCAAACTGGGTAAAATGTCAGCGTGCCACACCAGCAAAACAACTCCACATCTAGATAACAGACGTTCAATGATCGACCTGAGCCACACTATCAAAAACAAGGACTTTAAACCCAACGCTGCGTCTCTGGCCACGCATCGTTTATTTGTTTGTTTACAGTGAGGACAGCTGAGCGCTTGACGTCTTCCTTTCACCCCAGCACTGTCTGCTTGATTTGATTTGATTCTTCTTTTATCATTAAATCAGCAAAATATTTTCAANTCTGACTTTCACTACAATGCGTGCAATATCCTGTCTGTGCAATAAACGGTTCACTGTGCAATAACTCAATATTTATTATGCTGTGCTCACAGCAACTTATCTCACTCTATTCTATTTTATCCACAAATATTTAATATTTAACAGTTCTGTACAGATTGTTCATTTTCTTGTCAAGAGTTGTAAATACAGTATTTCTATTTTTTATTCTATTTTATTATTATAATTATTATTTTTTAACTTCTTTATGTCCAAGGCTGCTGCAATTTCATTGTATCCCCATGTGCAATGACAATAAACGTTTCTGATTCTGAATATTTGAACACTCTGCTTTTGGCAAATCACACTGTTGATGTACGGTTTAATTTTTCTTTCAATCATAAATAACATATTTCTATTCCCTTTATAAAAACAGCACAACTAGAGGTGTAACGGATCACAGATAACCCGGATAATTATTGCTTTAAGTATTGAAATGTTTCCCCAGTTCCAATAAATCACTTATTACCAAATCAATAATTTAAGTTTAAATTTAACTGTTTTATTTTGGATCTAATTTGAGCATTGGGGGTGGGGGCACAAGAGCAAATGTGTATTTTTGGAGTTACTGCAGATAGATTTGGTAATTTCAAAACTATTATCAAACATTCTTCTCTATTAGTTTTTGTAGATTTGGTCTCAAGTCATGTAAATGTCATCAGAAACTACACGTTTTAGTTCTCTGTGTCCTAAGTTCAAAGATATTTTGTTTTTATACATAGGCTTTAATAATCAATTTTTTAATGTAATATATATGAGATTATATTTTGCTTTGAGGTACTGTTTATATGCTTTATCAAACATATGTTTTTTTTAGACTTTTCTAAATAGTATTTTTAGCCTTTTCTTTCTCATTTTTTCAGCTTTTTTTTCACTTTTTACTGATCTGAAAAATGATCTGAACAGTGACACAATTCAAACCGTGAGGGTTGTGATCAGTTACACCCCTAATCACAACACTAGGCAGAAAGTACCAAATATTTCCTGTTTATTTTTTTTTCTAGAGAAATCTTGTTTACCTGTAATAGCTAATCAATGATTCATATTTATCATTATGCTTTTTTTTTTCAAATGCTTGCATACACCAAGTTAAACTTCATTGACATATATATTTATAAACCTGTATTTAATAACGCTTAATTGTACTTACCAAGGGCAAATATGCTGCCACACAAGGGCTGATGTCTGTAGAAAAACAGGAGACAAAAAAAGGGAGTACATTACTGGTCTAAAATCAATCAGACATTAAAAAAAAAAACATTCTCTGATGTTATTGGGACAAAGAATATTTAAAATGAAACTGTTTATATTGTTTTGCTCTTACAATGAATGAAAACATAACAAATGAAGGCCATACATAGCTGAATATATAACTAATATAATTATTTTTTTAACTAAGCCAACAAAATAAAAATACATTAAAAAAGAAAGCATTTCTTACAATCTTAAACCTGGAGACAATTCTACTTACCAACTTGAGAAGTTCTTTAGCAGACTTCTCTGTGGAAAACAAAGCAATAATAGTTTAGTTTAGATGCTGCAAACATTTTATAAACATTTGGTATCCGTCCCTTAGACGAGAACGTTCTCTCTCAGTTTACCCTTTGTGAAAATAGTCTTCCTAAAAACGATTTTTAAACCATTACTAGTTTTGTGACATTGAGTGTGCTACAACGTATGCGTCTAGCTTGTGGCATTGCAGGAAGGAGGGGGGGAAGCGTGCGCGACAATGCATGCGAGGT
>NW_023417133.1:12560-15978 GCF_002922805.2 Oryzias melastigma | reverse complement strand
TCTAACCTTAAACACTTCTGACAACAAATCTCATAATTCTTTAACCTATTTTCGAGGGAGGAAACGATCAGAAAATGTACTGTGTACACTAACAAGGAAGAAGTTTCACAGAAATCTTTATTCTCCAAGTGAATAGGTGAACGAAAAAAACAGTGACAAAAAATAGTTTTGCATTAAATAGACAAAGACCAACTTAAGGTTTACATTAAAATATTATGTTTCACAGTTCATGGAATGTCCGTACTTTAAAGAACAAGTAAATAAAGTGTGTGTAACAACTACAAGAAATATTAACAACTAACATTGATATTTCCATTTTCTTTTTAAAAATGTATTAAAAAAATCAAAAGGAGCAGAAAATGTCCTTAATGTCAAAAAATTTGTGATATCTGTCCAAGCTGCTAGAAGAGTTTTCAAACAGATTCTTGTTACATTTCTTGAGAATCTTTTGTGGATGTGGACATCAGTGAGTTGTCGGGGCAGATGTTGACCGGTTCTCTGTTGATCATGTGGAGATGGGAGTGATAAATCTCCACAATGATGTTCAGCTAAAATTCCAGCAGCATTCTGATGAGTATTTAAATGACTCTATCAGTGGATCCACTCCTGCTTACAGCTCTCTGGTCAAATCTATGCAGTGCAGACTTCTCACTGACAGAATCATATGTGAATGTTAAGAAAGTTTTCAACACAAAATGCTTTTTCTGTTGGGCATTTTAATTTTACTTTTATTTTTTACCTTGCACAGCACTTTGTGTTATTGTTTTATATGAAAAGTCCTGTACAATAAAATATAGAGCACTTTTCATGTAAAGAAATACATTTCAAAGTGCTGTACATAAAAACAAACAACACAATAAAAATACCCTCTTGTTAAAAATAAAAATCAACCCCCTATACCATGTATGTGAACAAGTACACCAAGAGACAAATAAAACGAATGATAAAATATGAATACATAGGAACCCTCACGTTTCTAAATGTCAAATGAGAGAACCCTGAAGACGCTGTCAACACCAACCTCCTGTCAGCTGGTCGCCTAGTTCCTGGGCCAAGGAGCGAGAGCCCCGCAACCCACAGCCTCCCACCAGCCGAGGAGAAACCCAGGCAAAGGAGCAGTGGGTACATCAGGGCCATGTCCCATGGGGCAGGAAGCAGACGACCCAGCCAAATGTGAGAAGACACTAGTTTAAAAGCAGATGTTAAGTAAAAGAAACAAGCCAATGAGTTAATTAAGATTAAGAAAGATTAAAAATAAATAAATAAAGATAAAAAAATAAAACAAAATTAAAATTAAAATTACTAATGATGATAAAAGACAGTAATAATTCATAAAAACAGGTAGGAAAAGATACTATATATAAAATTATAAATAGCACAATAAAATGTATATACGCATACAACATACACACATACTAAAAGCTAGTTAAAAGCTAACCTAAAAAGATGAGTTTTGAGTTTTTTCTTAAAAACCTCCACAGTTGATGAAGTCCTCACCTCCTCAGGCAGGCTGTTCCACAGGCGAGGCCCGTAGTGCCGGAACGAGGCCTCGCCATGGGTTTTTGTTCGAACTCTAGGCACTTTTAGCAGGCCTGCACCTGAGGATCTGAGGGTTCTTGGAGGCTCATAGGCTAAAAGTAACTCGGATAGATAAGAAGGTCCAAGACCACTAATACTCTTATACACTAATAAAAGAATCTTAAAATCGATCCTAAAGCTGACGGGGAGCCAGTGCAAGGACTTCAGAATCGGTGTAATGTGCTCCCTTTTTCTGGTTTTGGTCAAAAGGCGTGCAGCCGCGTTTTGGACCAACTGCAGGCGATTAATTGTGTTTTTCTTTACACCAGAGAGGAGCGCATTACAGTAGTCTAGTCTAGATGTTATAAAAGTATGAATTAAAATTTCAGCACTGGCTCTGGAGAGAAAGGGTCTGACTCGACAGGTATTACGCATGGTGATAAAAAGCTGTCTTAGTCACCTGGTTTGTATGTGCATCAAAGCTCATGTCTGAGTCTAACGTTACACCAAGGTTTCTAACTTTGTCACAAACAACCACATTTTTGGCAGACAGATAGAATTGGACCCTCTCTCTCTCAGCCTTAGGACCGATGACTAAAACTTCCGTTTTTTCTTGATTGAGTTGCAGAAAGTTCTCTCCCATCCATCTTTGTATATCTAAAATACAGTTAAATAGATCGTCCATGGGTTTTATGTCATCAGGAGAGATGGCTACATAAAGTTGAGTGTCATCCGCATAACTATGGAAACTTATGCCATGCCTCCTGATGATGTCACCAAGCGGAGTCATATAGAGATTAAAAAGTATTGTATTTTATTTAAATAAAAATTCTAATATTACAAAAAATCTATCTTATATGTAATAGGACTTATCCTTAATTGGTAAATTTGGATATTAGATCATTAGGGATAAATATGTGTCATTAATTCTTCAGTAAATCAAAATAATGTATTTAATTTGGCATTTAAAGAGCATTTTTTTAATTATTTTCCTGTATTTTTTTGTTAGAGCTGGATTAATACCTGTATATGGTTGTTTGTGTTTGTCCATCTGAAATCCTGAATTGTTTTAAAGGCCAAACAGATTACCCTCAATATACTCAGTCAGACCCATCAAGCCTGGTCAGTGATGCTAACTCACATCAAACCTGATAGAGTTTTCTGGACATGAGTCAGGCTGACGGTCCTGTTTATCTGTTTGCCCAGCTGAATGTGAATTATTGATTATCGAGCTCTATATTTAGGAGCCTCATTCATCAGGAGGACCTGAATGTGATGAGAGCAGCAGCAGCAAGTTTGTCCTGAGGGAAAGAAAAGAGCTTTATCTGCATAACCTGCATTCTGTGTGCTCTACAGCCAGCTGGCCTGACAGAGATAGAGGTTGTATGTGTTTTTGTGTGTGTAGGTGTGTTTGTGCGGGAGAATACTCTTTAGGGGTTGATTTTGGGGTGTTTCTATTGTCTCTTACACCTGTACATTACGCACACTTTCCAGAAAGTTACATTTTTGTCTCTTTAGTCTAGAATTTTAACCCAAAAGTTTTGGTCAAAATTCTTTTTGTCAAAGTAAGATAAACCTTTATGATTTCTGTTTTTATTTGGCTTTGAGTGAAATTGTCTCCAGTCTGTTTTTTTATTGATGAATCATGAACATTTACTTTAACCTAGACAAGGTTTACTATGATTCAACTTTTTTTTTTCAATTTATAAAAAAATGCAACAATGTACTTAAAGTAAAGGTGGCTCATTCGACCGCAGTTGTAAAGGATTATGAATTCATGAAATACAATTTTTATGTTAACTTTCATTATTTTCAGAGGGATTCTGGTTTGAGAAACAAATGGATTGAATGTACTGATCACAGCAACGTCAATAAACATTGGAGAATTAGCTAAAAGAGT
>NW_023417133.1:1779-6254 GCF_002922805.2 Oryzias melastigma | reverse complement strand
TATTAACTACAGCTCCAAGTGCCCTCCCAGCAGACTCTGATAACATCCTCCTGCCTTCTGAAAAAATCATGTTTTCATGAAAAACAAAACCAAGATACTTATAGGTGACAGAATACATCAGTAATGTTGTTCCAAAATCAAACTGATAATCACTTTGACATACATAGGGTTTTCTAAAATGAACTATTTGTGTTTTATCACCGTTAATTGAGAGTCTCCATTTAGTACACCAACTATTCATAATATCCAACATCTTCTGTAGTTTAGTTTCTTCCTCAGCAACCAAAACAATATCATCAGCATACAACAATATGCTAAGATTCAAATCATTAATGTCTATCCCCAAGTTGGCTCTTTTTATTTCCTGAGCTAAATCATTCACATAGATCGCAAACAACGTTGGTGAGAGAACATCTCCTTGTTTAACTCCAAATGGAGTAGGAAACCAGCCTGTTCTTAACTCATTCACCTGCACACAAGCCAAAGGAGCCTTGTACAGGGCTTTCATGCATTTATAAAAATTACCATCAATGCCACACATGGTTAATTTATATTCCAGAAGGTCTCTATTTATCCAATCGAAAGCTTATTTGAAATCAACAAAGCAAACAAAAGTGTTTTTGCCTTCCTGGAGTCTTGCTCTCACCAGCGAAGACAAAACATAAATATGGTCAATGCACGCTCTGTTTTTCCTGAATCCATTTTGCTCATCCACCAGAATTTTATTCACTTCTATAAATTCACAGAGCCGATTGTTTAGGATGCCAGAGAATACTTTATAAACAGTGCTCATCAAACTCATACCTCTATAATTCAGAGGGATTCTTGGGTCTGCTTGAGAGGACTTGGGGATGGGCTTGATGATTGACTGATACCATACTGATGGTATAAAACCAGTTTGAAAACAATATGTAAATAAACAATGCAGAGGTTCTAACAGCTTGGGACATTTGAGAACCTCATTAGAAATCTCATCCACACCCACAGCTTTATATGGTTTAGTCTTTGCAATAACAATCTGCACATCTTCCACATTAATTTCCTGGTTTAGCAAATCATTAATGCAAGGCAGAGATGGACATAGGCTCCTGTCTTCAATCAACATTTTTGCTTTGCAAATGTCATCTAGAAACTAGTCATTGAACATGTGGGTGCTGTTACATGAAAATAAGGTACTATAATCCATCTGCCACCTCTTCAATACTTGCTCAGTTGTAAATAAAGACTCCCCCATATCTGCGACTATTTTGTGTGGAATTGGCTTTTTTCTTTTAGGCCCAAGCTTGTTAATCTCTTTCCAAAACTGCTGTGAGNCTAACAGCTTGGGACATTTGAGAACCTCATTAGAAATCTCATCCAAACCCACAGCTTTATATGGTTTAGTCTTTGCAATAACAATCTGCACCTCTTCCACAGTAATTTCCTGGTTTAGCAAATCATTAATACAGGGCAGAGATGGACATAGGCTCCTGTCTTCAATCAACATTTTTGCTTTGCAAATGTCATCTAGAAACTGGTCATCGAACATGTGTGTGCTGTTACATGAAAATAAGGTACTATAATCCATCTGCCACCTCTTCAACACTTGCTCAGTTGTAAATAAAGACTCCCCCATATCTGTAACTATTTTGTGTGGAATTGGCTTTTTCCTTTTAGGCCCAAGCTTGTTAATCTCTTTCCAAAACTGCTGTGAGTTCTTACTTTGCAAATGCTGTTGTAACTGAAGGGCTTTTCCTCTTCGAAAACGTCTTTTATGAAACCGTAGCTTTTTATCAAAATCACCCTGACATTTTTTAAATAAATCAAATAAATCCCTTTTCAAATTGTGCTCTTTACATTTTAAATACTTCTTCTGTGCCATACGAAGGTTTAGCCACTTAGTCTGTAGTTCATTGTTCCAAAATGGTTGTTTAGTTTTATATGCCCTTTTATTGCCCTGTCTTTTATTGTTTGGGTTATATTTATCAAATTCTCTATGTATAATCATACATAACCCCTGATAACAATAGTTCACATTATCCTGTGTTTTTTCCCCATTTTCTAATTGGGCCGCAATATGCTTCAGAGCATTACGACAGACCTCAGATTCCAGGAAATTATCAGACAATTTTCTTACTGGCCCTTTATTTCTTGAACCAGAATGTCTGTTTTTTATGAAGCCAGTCTCAAAAGTTTTAAAACGCAAATAAAGGACAGAGTGATCAGGAAGTTTACATCTGTCATCTATCATGTTTATCACATGCTGGTCATTTCTTTCTAATAAACATAAAGGGGTAAGGACTTTAAATTCTATACAGGTACTCAAATCTATATGTGGAGTCACAATATAATCAACCACAGCTTTACCTCTGACAGATATAGATGTAAAATTATTATTTTCTGGCGTTATCCTACCATTCAGAACACAACACTTTGAGTCTTTAAGAAATTCTATAAATGTTTCCCCATGTTTATTTAAGATTGTGTCCAACACCACCCTGGAGGGAATATCATCCTCGTCAGCATAGTGTTTCAAATGTGCGATGCGACTGTTTAGATCTCCACAAATGTAAACAGAATCAACATCAGCAGCATATATTAATGAAAGTAAATGAGCAAAGAAAAGATCCGCATTACGCCCCCACGTGGAGGTTTCAGGGGATAAATAACAAGAAATGACTATGAACGAATATTGTGATACAACATGCTCAAATTTTAAACAAAGTATCCCGTCATAGGTATGATCAATTCTTATTGAGAAACTGTCCAAAATAACATTTTTAACAAAAAGACCCACTCCCCCAGAGGCTTTAACAGCTCTTTTGTGCACAGCACGGTTGTGTCCAATCCAGGTAAAGCCATCAAGCTCCGGTACTAGATGAGATAGGTGAGTTTCATTTAAAGAAATTATATCTGGCTCCAGTGATAGGAGAAGATGCGCTCTAAGTTTACAGTTATTCAGCGTCCATCCGTTTACGTTCCAATGAACCAAAACAACATGTTCAGTACTTACAGGCTGGGCGTAATCTCGTCACACCCGTGCCCTACGTTGTTCCACACCATCCTCCGCTGGAGAGCGTTTAACCAATCGTCCGTTTCCAGCCAAAAAGTAGTTCTTCGCTGTTGGAATCTCTCGCATGAGAGTCCGCAGGTTAAAATCCATCAGGCGCTCCGCGTGCGATTTCGCAGAGGATACGTAAACTCTTCTGTAGTTGTCGTGATCCTTGAGCTTATACTTCAAACGAAGCACAGCCACTTTGTCTTGTACCGTCTCCAGCTCTACTTTCACCAGCCCAGGTTGCCGTCCTCTCGGTTTTACGCGCTCAGTGGCCACCAGCTTTGGCACCGGGTCACAGCGCAGTCCTTCCCGCAGCACATCGTTCACTTTAGCTGCTAGATCCTCGCCATCCGTTTGAGGCAGCCCGACAATAACCAGCGAAACGTCTGGATCATAGGGCTTTCCCCGCACTTCTCTTTTGCTCATTTTCGTCTCAATATTGTCCATTCTGGAACTCATGATCGCGACTTCCAGATCCAGGCTGTTACGCACTTCGCTCACCGCCTTCTCCAGCTCACTTTTAAAAGCGGCTTGTCCATCCGAAATTAATTTCTCCAAGTTTCCACGGAGTGAATTTATTTTTACATCCATTTGTGTTTCAATGTTGGCTTGCATGCTGTCCATTTTTATCTGCATGTTGTCCATTTTGACATTAAGTGCCCGTAGTTCATTCAATAAACAGGTTTCACCCTCGGCGTCCTTCTTGTTGTGTTGACGCGTGTTATCAGCCATAATACAGCTTGAAACTGTATTTGTTTTCTACCAGTTCAAACCACAATCTTTAAACAAACCACGAATTGGTTTTAAAGACAAAAATGGCGAAATAGGCTCTTAAATATCAAGTTAATCATTGATCAGGAGAGGACGAAGACGTTCTTGCGGCCATCTTCCCAGCATGCATCCCCCCTATGCAGAATGAAGAAATTGGCATATCTATCGGGGTCAGCAACTTAGATTCGCTTAAATGCTTTTCCTATTTTTTATCAATGTTTTTATTGTAAATTTTCCCGTTTTTTTTAATAGCTTTTATGTTTTTATATCTAATTGGTCCAAATCACTCTAAAACATTAAAGTTAGCTCAGATGTATTAGGGTCAGCAATTAAGATTCACTTTGGATGCTTTTTCTATTTTTAATCAACATTATACTTTAGAATTTTCTTTCCTTGTGAGTCCCTCCCTCGACCACTAGGGGTCCTCTCCGTGTTCAGTTCTTTCCTTGGCCACTTGGGGGCGCCAGCGACACCCCCAAAATGTACAATTTCCAGTTTTCTTTGATAGCTTTTATGTTTTTATACCTAATTGGCCCAAATCAGTCTAGAATGAAGAAATTCACTTCTCTAATGAATTCTTTTTCTGTTTGCAGCATAAAGTGGGTCCGGAAGAACCTGAACTAGCTGCTTTGGAGGAACAGTTCTGTTCTGCACTGCCCACTACACA
>NW_023417133.1:0-956 GCF_002922805.2 Oryzias melastigma | reverse complement strand
ATACCAGAACAGTTAAAGAAAGATTAGCTTCTACAACTACGTATCTAACTACGTATCTTTACACTTTTGTGTAAAGGAATTACTTTGGCACATTTCCATGCAAGTGGAACAAGTAGAAAAGGACAGATTGAAAAGTTCAGCAAGAGGAGAGGCTAAAACAGAAGATGCTAATTTGAGGAACTTAGTCTCAGTACCATCTGGACCAGAACCACTGCTGACAGACAACTTACTTATGACCTGTGACACATCAGCTGGGCTTACCAATTCAAACACAAAAGAACCATTAGAAGGTTGAGGATTGAGATCATGTTCAGAGAGATACAGAGAAGATTGAACCTCGGGTAATTGGGAAAAATGTTTGCTAAAAGCATTTGAAATCACTAGTGGATCATTAACAACTTCATTGATCATCATATTATTAAAAGTACTTGAAGATGCACTAAATAAAGAATTCATTTTTTCCAGAATTGTTTTGGGTTGTTATAGTTACTAGATAAACAGTTGTTTTAATAATTTGCTTTAGCATTTCTTGTCTTAGTTGTACATATATTGCGTAAATGCTTGTATTCCTCCCAATCACCTGGCAGTTTAGACTGCTTATGTTTACACCAAGCTCTATCCCTCTGTTTGAAAAGGTTAATAAGGTCACCATTCACCCAAGGTAGATGGTGTCCTTTGACCTTAATAGAGGTCCAAGGAGCGTGTTTATCAATAACTTGAGTCAGTTCAGAGTAGAAAAAGTTCCAAGCAGTTTCAATATCAGGTATTAAGTTAAGTCTTTTCCAGTTTATCTCTTGCAAATCACGTATAAAGAAATCAGAATTAAAAGATTGAGTATTATGAATCTTAAGAAATTTTGGAGGTTTATGAGGTGCTGCTATTTTCCATTTACAATAAATGATAGAATGATTGCTGAGGCTGTCAGAAAGAACTCCAGAGGAGGCTATTCTATTTGG
>NW_023417132.1:17239-24968 GCF_002922805.2 Oryzias melastigma | reverse complement strand
TAACATAAATATAAGAGACACTGCAGGTACAGTACCTAAAGGTACACAATGATCTGGCAGCTGAGATGATGAGGTGAGTACCAACTCCTGCTGGAACACCAGAGACTCTCCAAAGCTTTACAGCTTTGGAGGACCAGGGGGACCTGTATGGGCGGACCAGACAGTAGTTTAGAAATTCAGACCTCCAGGCTCAGAAAAACCGAGAGAGCGGACAACTAGATACAAAAACTGGAAAAGATATTTCATGTATTTTATATTTTGCAGGACTCCAGAATGAAATCTGCCCCTTTTTAAATTTTATTTGTTGCCTTTCTATTGTCTAACTCTTTAGTGGAGGAGCACATCACGTCCTCCTCCACTTTTCATGTGTCTGCATGTTCACAGACGTAGTAAGACTGTGAGGAAGATGTTCTTCGGGTTAAGAATAAACGCTGGAGACGATCGCATCACTTGAAAAGCATAAACACCTCTCAGAAGTTAATGGCAGGTTTTGTGGACAGTCACAAGCAAAACCAGCCGACATTAGTCTGAACTAGAGTGGTGATTGTGGATGAGACTGATGTGATGAAGGATAAACAGCTTTAAGGAAAGAAAATAGAATCTGAAGACAGAAACTGGTGTTTTCTGAAGAAACTTACTCCACTGAATGTCATTTCAGACAAGGTGCTGATGCAGAGAGCTTATTGTAAAGTAAAATACATTTATTTTAAAATGTTGAAACATTACACTCAAGTAACAGGAAGAAAATACTCACATCAGCATGAAATGCTGCAGGAGCTGTCTGACATCTGCTGACAAAAGAACTGAAAAAGAAAAGGGGAGAACTTAAATAAAGAGAGCTGACGTGAACCTGCTAGTTTTTAATTCCATTATTATGTATTCAATGAACTTTCAAAAGTTTGCATTAACACACCTGAAGGTCAACGATGCCATTCTCCTGGTACTGCAGAGAATACAAATAATGCACAAATCAAATGTTTGCCAGTCAAAACAGATCAATAAATAAAGTATTCTGAGATGTAGCTCCTTGTTGAACCTTTCAGCCTGAGAACCCAACAGGCTGCTGTTAGACAGTCTATCCAAAGAACACACTTGTCATTGAACTAAGCCAGAGCAACTTTTCATTTCTGCAGCATCAACCTAAATATTGTTCTGTAGAGATCATCTCAAAACCATCAGGGTGAAGTGAGTCCAGAAAAAGCTTCTGTTTCTTAGCTATAAATATTGTCTGAATGGAGATGTTATCATCATCATCCACAAAACACGACACATCAACCTCTCCCTCTTTCTTCTCTATCCTATTAAAAACACAGAGTGAGAAAGACCGAGGACACTCACACAAAGCAGGTAGAGATCAGCTGGACCTGTCTGTCTGCTCTAAGTGGAAACATCAGCATGACCTCTGACCTGAAGGTTTCCTACATTGATACTAATTAGTAAACATGCACATAGACGTGCACACACACGTACACACACAGGAGAAAAAAAAAACAATCAAAATAGTACCAGCAAGGAGTGCAGTAGGTCAACTTGGAGATCCTTCCAGGTGGCCATAAAAGCAGTAGAGGTCATCAATGTAGACATTTTTCTCCAAAAGGAAACAGAAACACACAAACATTAACACCATCATGTCTATAACCAAAGAAAAGATGCACCAGAATGACAAGTGACATTTTTATTCCCAATCTGAAATAAAAAGAAATACTCTTTAAATCGTGTGTCACATGATATGGCCAAACATTACATAGTTATAACAGACGGTTTTGTTTAGCGGTGCATGCAAACTTTAGAAGCGTGTTTTACTTAATCACTCAAAAGTCTCTCGCAGCATGTAAACACAAGCACGTAAAGCGGCAATAACTCAACTCAACTCAGCTTTATTTATATAGCACTTTCACATAGCAGATAGCTAAAACAAAGTGCTGAACACTAAAAACATAAAAGACAGTCACACTAAGACAAGACAAATAGATAAATAAAACAATAAAATAATAGAAGCAGTAAAATAACAGTGCAAAACAGCAGCAGTCTCAAGATGGGTTAAAAGCCAGGGCATAAAAATGAGTCTTTAGACGGGTTTTAAAAATGGACGACGGTGCTTCTCTAATAAACAATGGCAAAGAATTCCACAGCCTGGGGCCAGCAACCGCAATGGCCCTGTCCCCTCTGAGCTTACGCCTGGACCTTGGTGTCTCCAGAAGGAGCTGGTCAGCTGATCTAAGGCATCGGGCCGGCGAATAAGGAGAAAGCAGCTCAGAGAGGTATAAGGGGGCCAGACCGTGTAAAGACTTAAAAACAAATAAAAGTATCTTAAAATGAATTCTAAAATGTACAGGCAGCCAGTGGAGCGATGCTAAAATCGGCGTGATGTGGTCTCTCTTACGTCCTCCAACCAAGAGGCGAGCAGCTGCATTTTGAACACGTTGGAGGCGTGAGAGAGACGTCTGGCTAAGTCCAAGGTAAAGTGAGTTACAGTAATCCAGCCGAGACGTGATAAAGGCATGGATTACTGTTTCAAACTGTGCAGGAGATAAAAAAGGTTTCACCTTGGAGAGTTGCCGAAGATTATAAAAGCTTGTTTTCACCACTGAGCTGACCTGATGATCAAGCTTAAAATGACTATCAAACTTAAAACCTAAATTAGAAACAGTTGATTTTAAAAAGTTAGTCAAATGACCCAGATCGATTGGAGATGATCCTCTGCGATCATTTGGTCGAAACATAAGTGCTTCTGTCTTGTTCTCATTCAAGCTCAGGAAACTTAGGGCCAACGAGTCCTTAATATCTGCAAGGCATGAAAAGAGCGGGCTAGCTGAGAAGCCGTCCATCTTTTTCAATGGCAGGTATATCTGACTATCATCAGCATACAGGTGAAAAGAAACACCGTGTCTTCTCAGAATGGACCCTAATGGCAGGAGATACAAAGAAAACAGAAGTGGCCCCAAAACGGAACCCTGTGGGACTCCATAAGACACCCCAGCTGTTCTAAGGTTACAATTGATCAGCACTGTGTGCTAACTCCGGCAGAAATAAGCAGAAATAAAGAATTATGACGTGAAGGAATGAAGGTATTGATATGCCTCTGAGCTTTTCTGATTGTTCATAGCTTCGTCATCTGCCGTAACTGAAGTGAGAAAGTAGCTAAAAATGCTACTATATTTTATATTTGGCCATTTTTTAAGGTCATCCTCCCATCCCTCAATTTTATCAGGCACCGGAATTGTTACTCCGGCTCTTTTAAGACATGACAGCTGGTGTTCCCACATTTATATGCCAGAGACTGGGGATATAAATTTTGGCAGGGGATACTTACCTTGGCACAACACCGGGGTCTACCGGAAGTATCACCCTTTACAGGAAGTTGCACCCATAACCCCTGTTACATCAGCTTTTGGGACATTTGGGGGGCTTTAATTGTGCTGTCTGTTGTTTGTTTGCCACATTTTGACAATTTATAACAAACTTATTTAATTCATGAAACTATTGTCTAAAACAGCTTGTGTATAATCCTACAGGTTGAAAGGAGGCATTACGGTTGAATCTACTGGTTTGCATAACTTTCAATGGACTTGGAAGTTAGACGACATTGCCTGAGTGTAATTGGCATTGACTTAAGCAAACTCCATCCTGGTGATGGGATTTGCAACAAACGTTTCACTCAGGATCGTCTGTGTACTGTGTTAGCCTATATTAGCAATGATGCTAGCGTCATTTTATCATTGAGACACTGGTCTCCTTCGGTCTGGACCATGAGTGCCAACCTGAAGAAGCTGGAGGAGAAAAATCCTCAATCTCCACAGAAAATTCTGTGGAGATACTGGCATCAGTTTGCTCTATGTCAAGATTCCTTGTTGAAGACGCAGTGTGACTACGTTACCTCAAGCTAGCTTCTCTGTTAATCACTGTTAAACAGTTTTTCCCCCTTAACTTTTTAACTTTGAATATACAATTATTTTAAAATATAGCATCACTTCCATTTAAACCGTCATAGCTGGCACACACGGTCATTATCAAACATCAGATAAAAAGTAGTTGTATGCGGCTTACCTCAGTCCATTATCGTTCATCCGCCGATGTATGGTCTGGCGACTTACACCAAACACTCCCGATATTTCCTTGACGTTGAAACCATGTAATAAATATCCTTCAATCACATGGAAAGAGTTGTTGATGACAGGTCGCCCCCTTCCAGGTGCGATTGCATCCAGCGGATGAAGGGCTGAGTGCAAGTTGGCCAAGACAACTTTGTCAACACTGATGTCGGTGACGGCAGAGTGTTCAGCCAAACTCTAAAAGCTGTTCTAGTCTGTCACGAGTATCACATGCTGAAACAGTTTCAAACTCCAACTGGGACGCTAGTTCTAACAAATAATTCGCACACAGGTTTTGGAACGCCATGTTGTTTGAAGGTAGAGCTAGCTTTTTTTTTTTTTAACTTTATTAAAACCAAAAGACGACGAAAAGAGAGCCCTGACGTCATCGTGGTGCGCCGGTATCTCAGAACCGCTCATTCCAGATTGCAATAGATTTTTGTTACACTTATTGCGCGGCTGGATGTTAAAACGAAAACGCAATCTCCATTTGCATTGTCGTTTTACTTATGTTACAGAAGGAGCGGTGTTGAAGAAGAGAATGCAAAAGCGGTTCTGAGAACTGCTTTTTAATTTGATTTAAGAGACAGATAATGCAGGTATATTTTGAAAATGAAATATAATTTCTGTTTATGCATTTTAATTTTCAAGTTTGATGTTTCTGATTGAATTTTGGAACACAATTACCAACGAACTTTTTGAAAATGAAATGTCAAATGTCATTTTCTTTATCATTTAAATTAAGTTGCAGAAGGAGCGGTGTTGAAGAAGAAAAAGAAAAAACAATTTTGATAATTGCTTTTTAATTTGATTTAAGAGACACATAATGCAAGTGCATTTTGAAAATGAAATAGCATTTCCAGTATTGACTTTTATTTTTATTTTTGGTACACATACGCTTCCATAGACTGGGATTGGATTGAGACAAATTTGCTGTTCTACAGTAAATGGTTTTGTTCTTCACAATAGTTTGTGTGTCAGTTTGATTGCCTTAGAGTCCAACCACAAAGTGGGCGGGGTTTTTGTAGTAAGATGGCCTAAAACCCTGCAGATGTCTTCCTGCTAAACTGAACTCTGGCTCCTTTTATTGTTTCTCAAGTAAGAAAATTAGGGCAATAAAAAAAATAAAAAGTCAAGGCAATTAAGGGTTACTGGATTTAGTTTTTCAGCGTCACAACTGCACATTTCTTAATGTTTCTTTGTACCTAGAACAACCTATCTAAACATTCCCAGTTATAGGGACCATTAACTTGTCTGTCAGAAAGAGCTCGTAATGACCACCTCTTATGCACAGTAAGAAGGAAAATGTTTTTCGTTTGGCTTTAAGGGGCCCTACCATGAAAAATCTACTTTTGAAGTTTTAAATGCATTTTTTGGCTGCACGGTGGCGCAGTGGTTAGCGCTCTTGCCTCACAGCAAGAAGGCCGCGGTTCAAATCCCAGCTGGGGGATCTGAAACAGAAACATCAACTGGGACCTCACTGTGTGGAGTGTGCATGTTCTCCCGTACATGCGTGGGTTTTCACCGGGGACTCCGGCTTCCTCCCACCATCCAAAGACATGCTTCATAGGTTAATTTGTGAATCTAAATTGCCCCTAGGTGTGAATGTGAGAGTGTATGGCTGTGTGATTGAGGCCCTGCGACAGACTGGCAACTTTTCCAGGGTAAAACTCGCCCTCGCCCATCCTTAGCCGGAATAGGCTCCGGCACCCCTGCGACCCCAAAAGGGGAAAATGCGGCCAAGAAAATGAATGAATAAATGCATTTTAATGTTCGTTCCTCACTATAAAGAACCCCAAAGCGGTATTTTGATCCATTCATGCATTTAAGAGTAATCCTCTAAAAACCTGCACTGTCTGCAGCAGCCCCTCCCATACCCACGAAAACAAGAGGGTGGAAACACGCTGACGTAAGTTTGATGCCAACAGCTCCCTCCAGGAAGAGTCTGTGCTGCAAGCTCCGCCCCCAGACTACATCGAAAACACACCCACCTGAGCTGTGGTGCTAATGTTATAAATTCCTACCACCAGAATCTGTCTCCTGGCAGGAGATAACTACCTTCCTGTACCAGGAACCGCTCTCTGACCCAGATCTTGAGGTGTTCTCGCTTCGTTTCCAATCGGACTGAACTTCGGTTCACTCGGAGATTTCTCAGTCTGAATATGAAAATGAATATAACACCACTAAAAACGTATAACTCGCTGTTCTATGTCTCATTACTGGCACGCGCACCGGCTGCTGCAGTGACATCATCTTAAAAGCTCTATTGTGGTTCCAACAGAACTAAAATGTGGTCGGATGAAATCAAGCTTAATAAAACAACTTTTAACATGATCCACATTGATTCTACCGACGTGTTCTTTAGCGTGCGTACCTTAGTAGTTGTAGCGTCTCCAGTAACCGTCATGCAGGATTCTTCCACGGTATCAAAGTTGCAGTGACAAGTGTTAAAACCTGGCCTTCATACAGACGCTCCAAATCCATCAGCAACATAAAGAGTTTAAATAATGGAAACATCCTGGCAAGCATTTACAAACGCAACAGATCCATCTTTCTCTTCTGTTTTGACCTGCTCCTATAGCTGCTGGTAAATGACTGAGGAGAACTTTAGTCACATGGTTTTGTTTATGAAGTTTGATTGGAAACAGAAAGCAGGCACGCTGAGGAGGGTTATGGAGGCTCATTGGACAATGTACAGGCTCCAGGATGACGTTGTGAAATGGGCGGGACCTACAGGGAGCAAAAGGCTGAGCCTCAGAAATTGAGTCGTGTTACTTCCGTGTATTAAAACGTTCCACAACAATGACTAATATTTCATAAGTATTTTGTTTTTTGTGTTCCAAAGGTAATATATGATCATATATATGGATATAGTTTACTCTGAAAGGTTGAAGAAAATCATGGTAGACCCCTGTAAATAACATGTATTTAAATAGAACTCTTCGTGTTGCCCACATCTCTGTCCACTTCTGCATGTGCAGGTGAAAAAACACAAACTTATAAAATGTAAACATTAAATTACTTCAAAAATTCTAAGAATGTGTTGTTTTTTTAAGAACTGTACTAGTGTTATACATCGTACATTAGTAATTGCCACACTGGGTTTAAATAGAAACATTACTTTATTCATGTTAAATTTCAATTTTCTGCATGTAACATAACTCTAATGAAATTCTTCACAACTCCTGTAGTAATATATATTTTCTTTGTTTAATCCTTGTGTTTCATATGTTTGACTCTTTCTGTGCCTTTAGATAGGAACACATATAAGAAACTCAATGATAAGTTTTGAAAGATAGTTACATGTAAACTAGTGCTGTCATGTGATGTATTTTTTTTTTGTGTGTGATTATTTATTCGCGACTTGTGTTTATCTAATCTAAATAATCTTTTTGAATCTAACCTAATAATTGTTGTTAAATGCCTCATTTTGAGGGATTTTTGTGGGATTTTTAGAGATTTGTGACATTGTGGTGTAGTAAAATCTAAAAATACAAAAACAAAAGTTGAATTTATTGTTAATGTTACACCACCAAGGGGAGTGTTTTCAATCTCAAACTATTGAGAAAAACTAAGCATTAAATTGGAGTCAAAACCCCTTGTGTTTCTACTTCCATTTGCTGCAGTGCCGGTTCTAC
>NW_023417132.1:8688-17231 GCF_002922805.2 Oryzias melastigma | reverse complement strand
ATGGTTAAAAAAACATCCATGATTTGAACATTTAAATTACCATATTAATCTGTACTCCAGAGAAGAAAAATCAGTCATGTTGCTTTTCAATCCAATGTTAAAAACATGTTTAGTTATGACATCCAAAGTCTACCAGCCATATTAGATTTATACCAGCTCAACGTTTGTCTACTAAAGAAGTTGTATGTCTATCACAACCGTTATTCCCTTAATTTTGAACTTTTCTCTGAACACACTCCTTAAGCATCAACTTTTCATCAAAGCCCTAAGGTTTATTTCTAGTCATTTTTAATGTCTTTAACATTTTTTTAAGAAATTAACTTTGTTCAAATCATAAATGTTTTTTTTCAATCACAGAAGAGTAAAGATTAAAACTAGTTAAGAACAGTAAAATAATTATTTTAAAGTTTTTTTTAATGTCATGAATATAAAAACATGCTTAATATGTGCAATATTTTTGCATAATTGTGTGTAATACTGACCAGTGTTGTTGTGAGTCACAATGAAATGGAGCACCAAATGTGTGTGTGTTTGTGTTGCTGGGGTCAGTGTGAGCAAATAATAGAAACTCCCAGCGCACCTGAATGCAGCAATAGCGAGCTCTTAATGCAAGTGCATAAGTGGGGAAATTCCACGCAGCCCCTGAACGCATCTCGTGGCGCGTGAATGTGACAATTAAATCCCTTAAATCAGCGTAATAAAGTCCTGATTAAATGTTTGAATCAACTCTGGGATGGATGTTTGTGGTGACCAGCAGTGGAGGAGAAGCAGACTCCATCATGTTGTGTTTGAGCCTCAGAGATGAAGAACAGAGACTCACCAGTCAAAGTCAAAGAGCTTTTCTGACCACCAAATAAAGTTTTCCCCACGTTTGGCGGTTGTTAATTTAGAGGTCTGCCTATATTGACACATGGGTTATAGAATGTCATGTTATGACTGACTTAAAAATAAAACATTCTACAAAGTAGACCCCGCCCTCCTTCCTCATCCGTCCTCTTCGTATAGGAGAGACCCGCAGCTGAACTGCCCCTCCGCCCCTCCCTCTCTATACACCTGTCCGTCTTCTGCTCAGCGGACAGGGGCGCCTGCACCAGCAGAGGGCGCTAATTCGCTGATTTCAGGCCGTTCAACACATGACAGGTAGTAGACGATCATAACTGCGCAGATTCTTTTTTCCTCCCAGCGCTGAGATGCCGCCCCCTTTGAATCGGCGCCCTGGGCAGCTGCCCGTATTGCCCGTGCCTAAAACCACCACTAATTTGCTGTCATGTTCTGCTTCAATTACTTTACTCTTTTGCTTCCGTGCAGGCTACTGTGAATCCGCCCATTCTCCTATGAATCCTGCTAAGCAAGTGATCGCACTATAGAAGTACACCTTATTCCAGAAGAAGACAACAGTATAAGGAAAAAGACAATGTTTTAGATCACAAATAGTTGCTTTAAAAAATATTTCCTCTAAAGAGTTTTGAAAAATTCATGCCTGTGAGAATATAAAGATGTTGATTTAGTCAGCAACGTATGTTTAGGTCAACCAAGCATTAGCATTAGCCGTCCTATGGGGAACTCCATTGAACGTTAGCATCAAGATAACAGACTTTATAGCGTTATGTGCCGAATCGATTTTTATTTTTTGTGAATCAATTATTGACCTATTAAGCTTAAATCGATTCAAATCGATTAATCTATTTTTTTCAATCCAGTCCTAGTTGTGGTGTGTTGGATTTCTAAAGGTAAATAATGTATTTCTTTATTATAACAGAGGTATTTAAGCTCATATTTGTGTTTTTGTTTTTTTATATGTGTGTGTTCCTGTTTAAGTATTTGTAAAAAAAATAAAAATAGAAGGCAATTTATCAAATGTACTGTGTTTAAATCAAAGTGTCTAAATATTCTGTATATACAGACTTTTTCTTTTCACATAAGGTATGGGCCGGTCTAGGGAAGAAAAGTCCCGGACTGAAAAGTGGTCCCAGTGCACCCCTGATAATTGCAATTCTGGGAGAATATATAGATATCATTACAATAAACAGTAACACAATTGAACAACATCTCACCAAGAGACATGTTAGAATAGATCTTTTATTCTGATTCTTATCTGGTTGCAGTTATTATGAAGATCAAGCTTAGTGAAGATAATGAACTATTGTGAAACTTCAAAGATAAAATTAGTTCTTCTGATTGTGATGATTTTGAGACCTTGATAGTTAATGTGGAGTGTGACTCCTGGCTCGGCTGTCTGTGGAGGATGTGTAGTTACTCGGTTTTCTGATATTTGGATTCCTTGCACTTGGGAATGTTGGATATATTTATCGGGCAGTCTGGAAGCTGAAAATGGCGAAAAGCGAGCTGTCGGAGTTTTGTGGAGATTTGCTTTAGGGAGTAAAGACTTTTTACAAGTGGATTAAAACCAATGTACTTCTCTCTCCCATTTAAGGAAGTGTATTTGCAGAACTTTTGAGAAGGAAGTGTTGTGTCAGCTGATAACAATCAGTTTCTGATAGGGATCGGGCCCGATCCAGTGGTTGAAGACTCGATCAAAATCGGGCTCCGTTGTTCGATCAGGATTGGATATTTAATTTATTCTTATTTTGATCAGCGCTTTATGTTTCAATCTTATTATTCCGTACAAATATTACACTAGAAATCTGCATGTCATGAACATATCATAACATGTTATTCCCTGAAAACGTAGCAGAAAATGCCAACAGTTCAAGCAGAAGACTAAACAGTTCAATAAAGCTAGCTAACCGATCACGGATTCAGACTTAGGGATCAATAACTCTTTTGAAAACGCTTTAAACTGACAGCTAGTGTCTCTAAACAACAACATCGAAAGGCATTTTAACAGAAAAATACAGAGTTTTGTTTCTTTTTAATGTTAAGCTCTTCGTGCTGCAGACAGATGGCTAAACAGCAGCTGCTAACAGCTACATGCTAGCGCTGTGATTTAACTCCTAAGGACCCGAGCTGTCCTTTGATATGCCTGTTTTATCTATCTGAAAGAGACAAAAGTTAAGAAAAATAACTACTGTGGTATTAAAATCGAAAATGTGATGTCTTAAGAACTTGATATCAGCTATTCATGAACACTCATCAAATCTGATACTAAAACAAAGTCATAATTTATTTTTAAGAATTTTTAATGAGGACAGGAATCACATTTGGTCAAAAATGTTCAATAGCTCTAAAGATGTTAAAGCTAAAGTCACTAAACTTTCTCACATGACTAATTATCACTTGTATGACAAGAATTTTTTTTTTCCTAGTTTATATTTTCTCCATTTTTACTTGTTTATTAAACGTAGTTCACAGAAATGTTATATTTAAGGTTTTAACGATAAAAGAAGGTTAATGAAATATAAATAAGGGACAACACTAATCTGTTTATTCGATTTGTTCATGTTTTCAATGTGTTAAAAAAGTATCGGATTGGGACTCGGTATCGGCAAATCCACAAAATCCAATGACTTGGAATCGGATCGGGCAAAAAAAAACTTGATCGGGACATCCCTAGTTTCTGATAACAGAATTACCTTTTTGTAGTATGTGACTGCAGTCAAGTGAGCCGCTGTTCGTTTTTCCATGGTCAAATCAGCCCTCATTGGATTTTTTCTGCGAGTTTCATACAAGACTTACGGTAGCATGTCCGTGCTCGCTGGAAAATCCTGGAGACTCTTTGACATGACATGACATGACATGACATTCTTACTCCTCATAAATGCAATCACATTACTTTTTATGCATATGATATTTATTAGAAAAATAACTTTTTTTTTTAATCAATCTCTAAATCTCTTGTATTAGTGAAATAAAATTGGTTAATTTTGGCTGTGAATTAATCCCAATCATCAATGTATTACATTATAAATCTGTCATAGACCTACTTAATCCTCAATAGAAATTTTCTCCTGGAAATATAAAACATTTTTACTGTATAGTTTTTTTTAGAAAAGAACATCAGAAATACCATAAAAGGTCTAATCTTTACATCATTTGGCTGACTTTGGGTGGGACTAATTCCTCACTATAACATTTTGATGTCAATTTTGAGACAGCTGTTTCTAATTTAAATTGTTTGGTTTTTGTTTCTTTATTTTTCATGTTATAGTTTAGATGAATTATTGTGTTGGAAATACTGTTAACTAAAATGTGAAGTTAAAAGAAGAACTCATTGAAATGGATTGTTTAAATGCAGTATTTTCTGGGAGTTAATATTCTGAGTAAAATGTTTGAGTGGGAGTGGTCATAAGAGGTATGTATGGAGGTACTTCTCTCTCACAATGGAGGTGAGTAACTGAAAGAGAAACGGGTAAAAGAAGTGCCAGTCTGAGGTCTGAACACCGAAGGTGACCAGAGAAAAACTTGTTGGATTTATTTTTGTGTCTGTCATTTTCCCCTCAACCCTGCTTTATTTTTGTACATCCCAAAGGCTTTATTAAAAAGAAAAAACTCAATGGAATCTCTCCTGGCTTGCCTCCTGTTTGGCTGATTTTTCCTGGACTTCTTAAGATAACCCCTCGACAATATGGAACAACTCATATTTTTTGTTTAACAATGGGTAAAATCTGTCAGAACTGTCGCTTTTTCAGCTGTAAGACTTTCCCTGTATTGAAATTATTTCACTTCCTCTTCACCTTCTTCCTCAAAGGTCTAGTCTGGCATGTCAGTTTGAGTATTCTTAATCAATCAATGTTAGAATCTGTCTTCCGCAACGAAAAGGTTAGATAGGGCACCCAAACTGTTTGGTTCTGCTTCAATGGAGCAATGGCTTCCACTTTTTTCCAGAAATTTTCAATACACTCCATGTATGCTTTCCGGTCCAGCATCTTACACCCTCAGTTTTATGCTGGATTGTTTCTGGCTCCTCTTTGCACAGAATACTGTAGCATGTATGAATTAGTATTACTCAGAAGTTGTTGGTTTGGGCTAGAACGGTTCGACTCAGGGAGGACAGTGAATGTTTTAAAACAACAGACAAGGCTAAAGGTGAATTGTTGATGCGAATGTATTTACACTATACAGTGAATTCAAAAACCATAACATAGCACAAGTGAACAACAAAACAAATGAGTCCTGTTGATCAGTTCATAGAGAGAGTGATGATGAATAGAGTCTGGATACTCCAGTTGGAGATAAAAAGGAAAAAAAAGGCACTCCGGATGAGTTGTCGTAGAAAGTGGGGGCTTAATCCTTCTGCACTGGTAGTAGAATGGCAAATTCCAGTCCAAGATCAGGCTCCTTTTAGCTCGCCATCTATAGAGGATTTATCCTCACTCCTTTCTGTGGGAGTGGTAGACTCCCCAGTCGATACTCCATCCGATACTCTGGTTGAACACTCCAAAACCTTCTGACACAACCAGTCAAGCGTCCTGGCCTTTCAACACAGCATCAATTAATTTACTATCCTCTCTTAAATCAGAAGAAACACATTCATTAACAAATTCTCCATTCATTTGATAAACATATGCATATGCAATTGATAGGAGAAAGTTATAAAACATTTCCATAAATTCATCATGATTCATAGTTGCATGGTCTAAGGACAGGGATAACCAGTTTATGTAGTCTGTTTAGTTTTTAACTAATGTTTATATTTTGAAGCCCTATGAGGCAAATCTCTTTGTGATTTTGAGCTATATAAATAAAATTGAATTGAATTGAATAGTTGCACAACTTCACTGTAAATAAACTGTTTCATTGATTTCAGTTCAAGTCATTTAGTTCAAATTATGAGTGCTCTTTTCTAGCTCTCCTTAGAATAGTAGTAAGTTTATTTTTATAGACTTTATACTGTAATTAAATCTTAGCTGTCTCTTTCCTCAAATAATCTTTATAAAGTCTTTGTATTTAACCTAATTTAACCTTTTGTCAACAAAAGATAACTATAAAAGCTATTGATTAGTTCTGACTTTGTTTAGTTTTTCAGGAACAAAGGAAAAAGGTTACCAACTCTCCTGTTCTGCAAAAGCAGAAAATTCAAATTACTATTTCTCCAAAATGATTTGAAAAATTAAAAAAAGCACTTCCTTATATAAATAACTGGAACAACGGTGAATACCAGAATGTTTATGTAACACAATATTTCTGCAGTGTTGTCTGAGGTTTGTAGGAACTGTTACAGGAAATAAATTGTTTCTTTCCTAGATATAAAACCATCACTGGCTCTGTTTAAGCTCATTCTGCTTTGATGCACAGGAGAATTTGATGTTGAAGGATGGAGAAGGACATTCAACACTCTGCTGGGGTTTTCAAAAATGAAAATTCAGCTCCAAACAGTAAGTCTTCTGCTTTCATCAATGAAAAAATCTCACATATATACATTCAGAATAATTATACATAAAAGTTTAAAGTTAGTTTTTTTTACAGTTTTTTTCCTTTCTGGACGTCTTCTGCTTTTTAAAACAGAATATTCTCCTCTTTTGTAACCAATTTAATACATTGATTATGTATAGAATATTTCTAAATCATTTCTGTTTTTTAGAGAAAGTGCTCTTTTTTAACATCTCTTCATTTGTAACTATTATAGGGAGATTTTCTATTTTTACTTTTGTTTTTCCAACTTATCCTTATTTCTTTAGACTTTCCAATTTATTTTTAACATTTCATGTTTCCCACGTTCCAGTACTTCTATCAATAACTAACTATAAGATGTATTGTCACTATGAAATAATTGAGAAGGTTTTAAGATGATAAAAAATATTCCTTTTCGACTATTTCAACATGAATGTATAAAATGATTGCAATTTATTGATATATAAAGAAAATATGACAGTATTTTAGAAAAGGAAAAAAGATTTTAGAGGTCCCACACACAAACTCACAAGACAATTTTATTTTGTATTTTCAGCATTGCCTAATTTTTATCTCAGTTCTTCAAACTCAGTGGAGATTGTTGGATGAATAAAAGTCTAAAAGTCAGTTCAGCTGTAATGTTGACTGGAGGTTGAGGTTACAGGTAAAACAGTGAAATAATAATCTTATAAATAATATTTTGATGTTAAAAACCTGCAGGGTGTTTGTGATTTCACAGTAACCCTTCCGCTCTCCTTAGTTTGTTTACATTAAAAGTGGGGTCATCTGGACCCCCCAAGACAGTGCGCTGAACTTTTTTTTATCTTTGATTTTTGAGTTTCACTAATGTCCATGACAGACATAAAATCCTGTCCACCTTTGTCATGGAAGGAATCACATATCAATATGTGGTTGGAGTCAACTGGACCCCAAAGAGAGCGGAAGGGATTTATTAAAACAGCTGGTCTGAGAACAGAGGATCATTACAGGTTTTCTTTACTTATAATTTTCTTCATGTGATTCATTTTATGAACATCTATGAATCATTGGTTGTATTTAATGTGGGCAAGAATTGATTAGCTTCAATCAATATTAATCATCAGTATCAATGGATTAATTTCTATATTTTATTATATTCTATTTTTTAAGCCTTTATTTTTTCAATAAAATGTTAACTTTTGTTAATACAGCAAAGTACAGAGCAGTGTTAATGTTTCATTTTCATTGTGCTGTTTCCTCTTTCATTGTTTTTCTATTCCACAGACAATAAGGAGGAGCAGTCAGTTTATGTTAATCTAAAAATGAAAAAGCCCTCGACCAGCGAAACACGTGAGTTAAAGCTCTTCTTCAGCCATAAACATCATTTCGTTCAACCACCTCTCAAAACTTGGAGCTGAAGGAGACTTCCATTGTAACAAATTTAGTTTCTTTCCAGCCAGCATACCTGTTGTGATTAGGAAAAAGATACAGTTGATCCAGGTACTGCCAGTGTACTCTCCAAAGGCACATTCTTCCCAAATTGATTAGCAAACCAATTAAATATTTGGAGCCAAGAAGTTTTCAAAGCTGGATAATGACAAAATGCATGTGCAAGTGATGCTCTGGCGGCCCCACATCTATCACCTGAGGGTGGTACAGTGTTAAAAATTCTGTTCAGTCTAAGCTTAGAAAAATGTAATCTTTGAATAACTTTGAATTGAATGAATTTGAATCTGGCATTAATAAAGCGTCTGTATACTGGCTAAGCTGGTTGACCATTGGGCCTCAGACATGGTGACACCAAGGTCCTCGGCCCAGGCATTCCTGATATGATCAGTGCCGGAATCATGAAGGATTTAACAAACTGGGAGACCAAACGTTTTGGATTTGATTTTAAAAGTGTGTCAAAATAAATGTTATTTAGTGGTTTCAGAGGAAACTCAGAAACATTTTCAGAACAAAGTTTCTTATCTGAAAGTAGCGAAAGAAACATGAAAAGGCTAAATGATACCTTTGTTTGAGTTGATGAAAGGAGGCAAAACTAATGTTTATTGTCTAATGTCTTGTTCAGCATCTTGTGTTCAACAGCAAAGTTGATGAAGAGTGCGATTTAAATAAAGTGATTGATTGATTGAAGAAGTCACTGTACAAAAGTCATTACATTTTCTTTTGAGAAAGTATTTGTTTTCATCACCTCGTCATTTGTAACATTTTTAGTTAGATTTGCGTTTTGAATAGTGGTGGGCGACAAATCTATTTTTAGGTGCATTGAT
>NW_023417132.1:2324-8603 GCF_002922805.2 Oryzias melastigma | reverse complement strand
CCCACCACCGCATTAGCCCCCATCACCACCCCCAAACATTCAAGCAAGACACACATTTTGATAAGCCAATGGAAAAAAACAAAACAAAAAAACTTACCATTTAGGCTGCATTGCAGCAGCAGCAGCAGCACTAGCTGGAGCTCATAACTGATTTCATGCTGATTGTTGAATTCACTTGAACAAGAAATCTAATGAAATGCCAGAATACAGAAAGTGTCTAATGGCGTATCATTTTCTAAATGTGAGCAGCAGTGCTGACGTTTTTAGATGCAGATGAAGAGTTGCGTTCAGAACAACGGTTACGGTGTCCAGTTAAACCACCCGGTGGATCCTGAGCGGCGCTGCTTTTGCAGTTTGCCGCTCCTCCACGGGTTGGATCAAACGCAGACAGCTTTTTTGTGACAGCTGAAGGTATTTTACCTTTCAGTTTCATTTTAAATACTGAGGCCAACTTGAAAAAATCCCGTCTTGGACGATATTAATATACAAGCGGGCAATACAATAACGTCCGACGTGGAGCCGACAGGAATTCTAATCACTTTTTCTGCTCGTCACATATAAATATGTACAAACATAAACATAAGTCATGTTGGTCTAGTGTATTTTAGTAAAGAAAAACATTTCTGAAAATAAAAAAAGAACAGATCTGGGATTCATTGATAATTGTTCCATTATCAAATTGTTTTATAATCAAATTGATTATATTCAAGATTACAAACCTTTTTGACCGAGGATTTTACGTTTCCAGCTTATCCTCCATTTCTTATACATTTCCATTATGTTTTTAACATTTCCTTTATTTATTATTGATTACATATAAAAAAACTAAATTGTTTTAAAATCAAGGTAAAATGGGGTGTTTTCTAGTAATCTACAACAAAGACGAGTATTT
This sequence comes from Oryzias melastigma, assembly GCF_002922805.2. Classification (NCBI taxonomy): domain Eukaryota; kingdom Metazoa; phylum Chordata; class Actinopteri; order Beloniformes; family Adrianichthyidae; genus Oryzias; species Oryzias melastigma. The sequence goes on along the minus strand of NW_023417132.1, from coordinate 7,711 downwards.
GACTTTGTTCAGATCTTTTTTTAAACTTTGGTTTTGTCAATTAAATGTTAAATTTGTTTACAAACATTTTTTGAACACATTTATCTTACAAACTCAATTGCGGTGTTGTTTGGATTTTGTCATGATGCTGCTTTTTTGTTTCATTTTTCTTCTGGTCCACAGAAAATAAGGAGGAAGAGTCTGTTTATGTTAATATAAAATCAGAAAAGCCTTCGACCAACGAAACACGTAAGTTAAGCATCAATTGTGAATAATGTAATTAATGCCCATCTCTAACTTAAATAAAATGTTGCTTTTTTCGCTAGGATCTCTTATAACATACAGAGGCTGTCTTGTCTGTTTAGAAATAAAACGCAAAAAAACAGACTTGAGAGTTTTAAACAAAGATCTCAAGCTTTTTCACAAAAAGAAGGAAAAATACCAAATAAGAAAAATGCAATTATTTCTTGGATGGATTTACTGGTGGTTTTGTAGTCTGGATGATATGTGGTGAGGTTGAGCTTCAAGCTTGAGACTTTCATGAGTTCAATGTGATTTTAGGTTGATTTTAATGTTCTTGAGATGTAAGAAAGAGTGCTCATGTGAATATGTCGAGACAAATACTGTCAGTAAAGCAATACTCAAACGCTGCAGTATGCGTTATGTGGCAGGAAGCGCATTCCCAGATTCGACAATTAGCTGGTTGAAAGCTTTTTCATTCCTCTTCCCTTGAGTTTTCTCGCCAACTCTGCTTGCTGTAGCACAAGTCATTCCAAATCTTTACTGAACCTGAACTTTTTAACCCAAAAGTCTGGAGCCCTTCAAGTCAGCACCTTGTAGCTCAAAATCTTCAACTGCACACTGGTGTGGATGGGTGATGAACTTAAAAAGACTAGCATGCTTTTTCTGTGAATGTCTGCAGGAGATTCAATTTAGGTCCCAATAGTTGCTGAAGATCAAGATGAGCAGGGTCTCTTGCTGTGCGATCATTTTTAACTCTTCAAGTTTTTCCAAAGTGGAGAAAACGACCTGAATGACAGAGATTGAAGATTTTTACCTTGTTTTCAAATTATTACAATTGTTAGGACCTGGGAATATTTCAAATTTACAAAATTTAAAACTGTTTATAAATAAACAGAAATGAAGTCATATAAAGGGTTACACAAGTCTGACCCTAAATTTTTTTGGCTCCAATGGAGCCAACAAGGCCATTTGTTGTTCATATATTTGTATGAACTACTTTTGTATTTGAAGCTAAGCTGAGTTTATATTAATTATGTTTGCAAACATTTATTATTGGACTTGACGGAGAAGGAAAAAGAGAGGAAGAGAGTGAGGTGTTAGAGATGTAGGACAAGGGCACAAAAAAGGGTGAAAAAGATTGAAGATGTTGGAGGACGATAAAAAATAGGAGTGGGAGGAATTACAAAATGAAGCAACAAGTAGCTCAAGGTTTAATGTGATTACTGTCAGGGATGATTATCAAAAGGGTTAGGGATGTCCACAGACACTAGGACTTCATTCAACATAACTCTTGTTGGTGATATTCCTATATATTGCTAATTTTGCTATTATTTTGTTATTCTTATATTTTTTCCAAGCATTTGGCAGCAGGTTTCATCTCCTCTTGGTGTCTTTGGGAATAATTTGTTTTCTCTTGTGTGTGACCATCTTGTGTGTGAGCATCATCATCATCATCAGTTACTGTAAGTTTAAACTAAATATTAATTCTTATTTTTTAACAATTGACTGTTATGTATCAAAAGTTATGAGTGTGTAACTGACGAAGTTTAAACATGAATAGAAAAAAAGGCATTTTCTAAAAATGGTTACTGACCCACGATGAAAATGGTAATTATTTTCAACATTTTCATGATGGACAATCATGAAATAATTTAAGATTAAACTGTATTTCTTTATTCCAATCATGATGGATCAAAATCAGATGAAAACCCTCAGTTTGAAAAAGCTCAGGTTTGTGATGCAGTAACTGCCATAGGCGGGCCTAACTTTCTCTGCTCTGCTACTGTTCTAAATCCTCCACCTGAAGACAAATGGATCCATCAACATCTTCATTTTCTTCGTCTGAGCTGCCATCTGGCTCAAAACTGCATGGCTGTGTAGCTCTGATATGCTTGATGTTTTTTGATACGCTAATGTTAGCTTGGGGTTGTGAGGGTCTGTAGGATGGCGGTAGAGAGTGCAAATAAAGGGATCATGGGGAATGAGCACTGGCTTACTTCCTCACCAACAGTCCCATCCACAACTGAGAGGTGAATTTCTAATGAGTTCCTGCTACTCTCAGAAAAGTTGTTTAAAAATGACAGGCTTTTTGATTTCTCCTAAAAACTCCATAATTGTAGTTAAAAGATCACTCAGAATGACTTTACAATAGGAAAATAATATGGTTGAAGTGATAACATAAATATTAATGTAAAAAATAATTTAGAGCCATAAAGGATATTCTAAATATATCAAAACTTGGTTAATGAGCAGCTCTTGAAATGAGGCTCAAGTGTTCCATTGGCTTCGAAAGTCTGAAACAAAAAGTTGTTTTTTTTTCTTAATTCTTCCCTTTGTTTTACATTAAAAACTTTATTGCTAAATAAATGAGGTAGAACACTTTATGAAACTATGCCAGCACATTTAAATGAGGGAAACTGTTATCAAAAAGTTTGTGATATAACAACAGTTAACAGATGTTGCTTAGTCACAATAAGAAAAAAAAACTTTTGAGCGAACTTGGTTCATAATTTGTGAACAACAGCTGCAGTTCAGTGAAACGGAGTGAATTCCTGAATCTTAGAATGGAAACATGCAAGTCACAAAGTTGGAGATGTTTCACTAAAAATGTCCTGTTATGGAAAAATGTCTGATTTAATTAATGACTTTTCTGTCATTTTGGTTGCAGTCACCATGGAAACAAACAAACAGAAGCAAAATCTCAGTGACCTGGAAGCAAAAAACAAGCAGCTGACTTTGGAGAAGAGAGATTTACAAATCCAGACTGAAGATCTGAGGATGAACATGACAAATCTAGAGAATCAGACTAAAGATCTGAGGATGAACATGACAAATCTAGAGAATCAGACTAAAGATCTGAGGATGAACATGACAAAACTAGAGAATCAGACTGATCATCTGACTGCTAAGAAGAAGTTCTTTGAGAACCAAACCAAGGAGATGACCGTTAACATGACAATCCTACAAACGCAGATCGAGCAGCTGAGAAACAACAGTGACGAACTAAACAGGATGAAGGCAGCAATCTTCAAATACACCAACTTTCCAGGCGATCTCTTCTGTCCTGATGGAGGTAAATGTTTAATAATCTGCAGTTTCAACAAAATGTTTCTTTATATTATACATCAGTAGCCCTGATTTTAATTTGTGGAATTTATATACAACTTTAATTACATTAAGAAGAAAATAAACATGACAAAGTATTTTTGTCTGAAAGTAGTAATATATATTTATTTTGGGTGTTTTTTGTTTACATTTCCATTTTAATTTTAAAGTAATATAGCATTAAAGTTAAATCTTATCATTTTTGTTTTCTCTCTTTCATTCTTACACACAGTTTGTCAGATGTGTCCCAAAGACTGGATTCAGTTTAATGAAAGCTGCTATTTTTTTTATAACTCAAACTCTCCATGGAAAACATGGTATGAAAGTCGACAGTTTTGTCAGAGCAAGAATTCAGACCTGGTGGTTATCAGCAGTCAAGAGGAACAGGTTGATGACAAAATGTTAAAATAAATGTACTATGTTCAATGTTTGAAAACTGCTTAAGTTAGCAATGTTTTTATTTCACATTTTGATTTTCAGACATTCATCAAAAGCACAATAGAATTCTACTTTGACACCTGGCACGGATACTGGATTGGTTTAAGAAGAATTAACAACAACTGGATCTGGGTGGATGGCAGTCCAGACACACTTGGGTAAAGAAGAATTCTTTACTACGTATTAACATTTTTATTAAATTTGCTGATGGATTCTTCCTTATTTTTAGGTACTGGAACAACCCAAATGACTCAAATGATTTTACACTTATAAGGAAAGATTTAGCTGAGAATCAGAGCTGGACCAGAATCCAAGATAGCGGTATACACAGATACATCTGTGAGATTAAAGCTTTCATTTTCTAATTAGTTAAACTGAACTTTTTCCTGCTACATCAAACAGTTTTGCTTTCATATGTTTTTGAAGAGAAAATAACTGTGAAAATATACTATAAGAACATCTAGCTTTGTTCTACACTATAACAAACATAATAATCTCTAAAAAGATTTAAAGATGTAATATAAATAAAATTATCATGCTTAAGTGTTTCAAAATGCCTTAAATCTTAATGCATGCAGCTCTGCATTATTGCAGTACTAAAATTTAAACTCCTGCTCCTAAAAAACAATGCACTGCAGCACAGGGGAGGGTGTTTTTTTTTCTTTTGGTCAGATTTTGTTTTATTCAGAAGTGACAAAGTTTAGTGGTTCTGTTTACCACTCCCTTTATAATCTTCACTTTTCATCTTTAATTTAAATGCAACACACCTTATTCAGCCTGCTATATATGTGGTTTTGTTGTAGTTTTGTTTTCTCTGTTTACCAATTGAGGATTTGGATTTAAGTTAATCACTTTCACAATTTGACTAGGATTAGTTTGAGAATTTTTTTTTTGTTGTTTTAAATTAAATGGTTTTGTTCTTCACAGTAGTTTGTGTGTCAGTTTCATTACCTTAGAGTCCAACCACAAAGTGGGCGGGGTTTTTGTAATAAGATGGCCCAAAAACCCTGCAGATTTCTTCCTGCTAGAAACGACCGAACTCTGGCTCCTTTTATTGTTTCTCAAGAGAGAAAATTAGGGCAATAAAAAAAAAATCAAGGCAATTAAAGGGTTGCTGGATTTAGCTTTTCAGCTTTCCAACTCAACATTTCTTACTGTTTCTTTGTACGTCACATCAGTGACATTTTATCTGAACATTCCCAGTTATATAGGGACCATAAACTGGTCTGTCAGAAAGAGCTCGTAATGACCACCTCTTATGCACAGTAACAAGGAAAAGGTTTTTGCTTGGCTTTAAGGGGCCCTACCATGAAAAATCTACTTTTTAAGGTTTTAAATGCATTTTACTGTTCATTCCTCACTATAAAGAACCTGTAAGAGAATATTATGATACTAATTCCATTTCATTCTTATATGTAACCTTTCAATGACACTCTGTAATATTTGAATGAACCAAGTGTGCTCATTAACACATGCCTGTGAAAGTATTTAAAACAGCCTAGAATTCCAACTAAGGAAGTGACTCTGTGAAAGAGATTGATGAAAGGGTCTACGATACACTGTCCCCAGCAGGAGGGCAGGATATGTCCCAAAAGGTTCCCTGCATGACATTCTCCCTCCCC
>NW_023417132.1:0-1836 GCF_002922805.2 Oryzias melastigma | reverse complement strand
ATAACTACCTTTCTGTACCAGGAACCGCTCTCTGACTCAGATCTTGAGGTGTTCTCGCTTCGTTTCCAATTGGACCGAACTTAGGTTCACTCTGAGATTCCTCAGTCTGAATATGAAACTAATCAAGAGCAGAACAACTGAACCAAAACGGCCACCGTACCCACCAGTCACGTGATGTAAACATGGTAGAAATGAGGTGATCGGTGAGCCACAGACAAATGTAGAGCATTAGATTGTCATGTTATCCAAAAGGAAATAATTGTTCCAACTGTTTATGTAAGAAGACCAATAGAGCAGGTTCCCTTTGATTTGGAGGTGTGTGGAGACAGAACCCAGGACCACAATTAAAAAAAAAGGCTAAGATGTAGTTATTTTATTTTTGTCCTTTTGTTCAGTGGGAGGGAGGGCGCGTCCCCAGTCCATTGGAGCCAAGAGACCCTGTTAAACAAAAACAAAACTCCTGAGTCTACACACTAAAAAACACCAGGCTTCAATGAAACCACCACAAACGAGATAAAATAGTAAATAAGTGCATGCAATGAAAAACAACAGCACTGGTGCTAACAATAAAAAAACAGCTCAGGTAGCTAAAAAAAAAACAAGTGAAGGAGGGGTACTTAGCTTGAAGAGGGGTGTATCGAGACCATACCCCTTTGAGGCTTGTGGAGGCTCATTGGACAATGTACAGGCTCAAGGATGACGTTGTGAAATGAGCGGGACCTACAAGAAGCGAAAGGCGGAGCCTCGCTTTACTTCCGTGTATTAAAACAATCATATATATGGTTATAGTTTACTCTGAAAGGTTGAAGAAAATCCTGGTGGGTCCCTGTAAATAACATGTATTTAAATAGAACTCTTCGTGTTGCCCACATCTCTGTCCACTTCTGCATGTGCAGGTGAAAAAACACAAACTTATAAAATGTAAAACATTAAAATTATATTAAACTATAAGAATGTGTTGTTTTTTAAGCACTGTACCAGTGTTATACATCGTGCATTAGTTATTGCCACACTGTCCTTAATTGGAAACATTACTTTATTCATGTTGAATTTCAATTTTCTTCATGTAACTTAACTAATGAAATTCATCACAGCTCCTGTAGTAATATATATTTTCTTTGTTTAATCCTTGTGTTTCATATGTTTGACTCTTTCTGTGCCTTTAGATAGGAATAAATATAAGAAATTCAGTGATAAGTTTAAAAATATAATACTAGGGCTGTCAGAGTTGTCGCGTAAAAAACGCATTAATCTGACATGTGCTTGAAGCCGACAATTTTTTTGAAGCATTAATCGCAGACTTTCTCATACATGCCTTTCCATACCGCGCGCGGGTGTCCCGCCCTCCAACTCACTGGCTGCTAGTGATGGGTCGGTCGCGAACGAAACAGCTCTTTGAACCGGCTCTTTGAAGTGAACGACGCGAGCCAGCTCCTCGCTGGGAGCCGGAAGTCGGGAGCCATGTCTTTTCTCTCTCAGCTCCCCTCTCTCTCTCCCTTTTTTTCTCCTCATGTCGCATGTGATTGGTCAATATGTGTTTGTGCCGTGTATTCACACTTCGCAGAGGAGGAGGTTACACTCGCGGCGCACGGAAGGAAAGAGATAAAGAGAGTCAGTGGCCACAAGACAAACAGCATAACATTAAGGTAAAACAATGAGTGACACAAGAAAATGCAGCAAAATATGGGAGTATTTCACTGTTACAGATGAAACAAAATCAATTTTTAATCGATATTTTTGTGTTGTGATTTGCAGTGTTTTATATTGTTTTCAAGTTAAATTTGTTTACAAAGAGATGGTTAAAAGTTTGATAGAACAGCTCTATTGAGTAGTAAA
>NW_023417131.1:43104-43621 GCF_002922805.2 Oryzias melastigma | reverse complement strand
GTAAAATTAGTCTATTAGACTTCAGCTGCCATTTATAGTCACCGACTTGGTGTGTTTAAATTTGTTAAGCAAAGGTTTCAGTCTTCAGGTCGACACTTTGAGCCAGATGGCGATGAATGATCTCATTTATCTCGCTCTTGAAGTGACGAACTTGAAACTGTTCAAGACAGATTTTCAGTCCAGATGCCTAAACCTCAAGATACTTTGAACTAAGCATCCTCCTTCTCTGATTGGTCGACATAAGTGTAAACTTTATACTATACAAGAAAACAAAAATCCTCAGAAATCTTCAGTTTTAAAGTTGTGTCAAACGTTTGGAAAGAAAAATTATGCAAAATGTAATTGTCATTTTTTTGTTTGTTAAAATCAAACAATTGTTTTGTTGCTTTATTTTCAGTGTTTTTGTATCATCCTTCTATCTGTGTATGAGGACAGAAAATTAGGAGATAAGTAAGAGCATCCAATGTTCTTAGTTTTTCAATATTTCTTTCTTTTTCTTAACTTACTTGTTAACTTG
>NW_023417131.1:37120-39068 GCF_002922805.2 Oryzias melastigma | reverse complement strand
TTCCCCAGAGAACTTTCTTGAGATTACTACTTCTTAAAAAGATCTGCTTCAGTAAATCACATATGTTTTGATTTGCCTTTGAGGCTTCAACTCCTGAGATGTCGCCGGCAACGCTTAAAGATATCTTTGCGTCGCTTTTCTCGGCTTCAGAATCTGTTAGATTTACATTGATCGGGCAAACACTTGAAAAGTTATAGTAAGTCAAAGATCTTTAAAGGGTTAACTGCATACAGTTACAAGCTTTGATGCTTTCAACTTTAAACTCTTCAGAGAACGCAAATCTTAAAGGACAACACGCCATGATAAGCTGGATATTTGAAAACAATACGGATAAAGGAACAAATATGTATTTTTAATACTTTAAAGGCCAAACTATAGGCTGGACTTCTTAGTACTGCACTGAACTGGTTTAAATCCTTTTTAGGGAATTAAAGGTATTTTTTGGCTGGTTTATGGAGCACGGAATCGCTCAGGGCCAAATTATGTAACCGATAATTCAGTGGTTATAAGCTATGAACCACTCAGACCTCTTAGATCATCTGGATTATGTCTCTATTTCAAGAAACGAGGTGAAACCTGCAGGTCAGCCAGTTCTTTTAAATCAAGACGGAAAACTAAAATGTTTTGATTTAAAAGGAACTGGCTGACCTGCAGGTTTTTGTGAGATGCTCTTTCTGTTTCTTCTGCTCCTGTTACCTAATGATTTGTTTTAATGTGCTTTGACTGCACATTTCTTTGAACTGCTTTCATTTTTGCTAATTTTGTGTGTACATGAATTTGTTGTTGTTCCAGCTGAGGTCATATAAGTTGTTTTATTTTTTACTTTTGAAATGATTTTTGGTATTCTTTTGTTTTCTGCTGCAGATGGAGTTTTTTTTAATTTTTTTTTACCTTCCTTGTTTTTTTCCCTCCTATCTGTTCAAATATTGGTGCCCAAAATGTTCAGCGCACCTGATTGGACGAGGGGCTCCAGGTCAGCATTCAGCATTTATGGTAGTTTTTGCATAGTTTAAGTTTCTTTGGAAATAAATTCACTATGTAGAGTGGGTTTGTTTGTGTGAGGTCCCGGGTTCAAATCCCGGACGAGCCCCCAACTTTATGCTATGCGCCATGATCCCCTAGAACATATATGTCAAAGTCAAGGCCCGGGGCCGAATCCGGCCCTCCACATCTTTTAATGTTATTGCTATTAATGGCCTGATGTTATGTTGCACTTATTTCTAACTTGGATAATTTTGAGAAAATATATTTTTATTGAGAGTAAAACATTGAAAGTTATTTAAGGTTTAAGTTGATTTATTCTCAAATAATATTCCATCCATCCATCCATCTTCTTGTCCGCTTCTTCCCTTTCGGGGTCGCGGGGTGCTGGAGCCTATCCCGGCTACTGAAGGGCGTAGGCGGGGTACACCCTGGACAGGTCGCCAGTCTGTCACAGGGCCTCAATCACACACCCATTCACTCTCACATTCACACCTAGGGGCAATTTAGAGTCACCAATTAACCTATGAAGCATGTTTTTGGACGGTGGGAGGAAGCTGGAGTCCCCGGTGAAAACCCACGCATGCACGGGGAGAACATGCAAACTCCACACAGAAAGGTCCCAAATCCCCCAGCCGGGATTCGAACCGGGGCCTTCTCGCTGTGAGGCAAGAGCGCTAACCACTGCGCCACCGTGCAGCCCATAATATTCCTGCCTTGTTATTATTCATAATTATGTTAAAAATTAATGTTTTTAACGTTTTAAAAATTGGCATTCTGATAGCTTTTTGGACTATTTTGGCATTTACTACTATTTTTTATTCTATTTTAGAGTTTAGCTAATATTTCAGCTACATGCTAGCTGTTTTGGCTAATTTAGGCATGTTTAAAAGGTTTTTAAGGATATTTGGAAGTTTAGCTATTTTTTTTAGCTACATGCTAGCTGTTTTGGCTAGCGTAAATTTAA
>NW_023417131.1:32414-34273 GCF_002922805.2 Oryzias melastigma | reverse complement strand
AAGCCGAAAAGAAACGAAGAAGTGAGAAAGGTCCTGAAGATGGTTAAGACTCAAGAGAGGGGTCCCTCTGGTGGTAGGAGGCGGACATGGCTGTAGTGTATTTGATGGACACTAAGAAGTGAAATCAGTTTTTAATGAACTTTGTACTGGTGAAAACAGGACTGTGTATGCCTAAACTATGAAAAAATAACACTTTATCCCAAGCCTAAATTTTGACTCTAATCATTGTGGTTTTCTCTCCTCATTATTGACTGCCTTGCCTGCAGCGGCTAAAGTTTTCTTTGGACGTGTTGATCAGAGAGTTACCTTGGAGTGTGGGATCAGCACAAACCCAACAAATCTGGAGTGGCTTTATAATGAACAGCGAGTTTTGAAAGTTATTCGCAATGGGCTCATCACTAAAGGTTCTTAAAAAAAATTGTGTTTGAAACCATTTTTAAAAATATCACTCAAACATATTGTACATTTACTCAGTGTATGATTATCCATGTGCTCTTCTCTATTAGCCCAAAGTAATATTGCACGGAGGTCTAATACAAGAGGGTCAAATCTGGAAATCAACAATTTGAAGAAGGAAGATGCTGGGAAGTTTACCTGCAGAGTAGATGGGAAAAGTCGAGAACACTGGCTTTATCTTGTCTCAGGTGAATAATGTCTCTCATTGTACATCTAAATATCTGAAAATCTTGTGTAATATAACAGTCATTACAATGATGCTCTGACTGTAGAACAAGAAAATTGTGGTTTTACTTCTTTAAAAAATTATTTGCCAAATTGGTCCTATTTCTTTATCATTTTCTTAAATCCTTATAAACTTACTGTTAGGACAGCATTGCTCATTTTTGATGTTATCGTTCCATCATCTCTTTGTTTACTGTGCTTTGTTTGCAGTTGTTGTTACACCCTCACGTGTTCTCCAGGAGGGCAGTGATGCTTCACTCCAGTGTGAGGTACACAGTTTGGACCAAAGAACTACAGTGAAGTGGCACAGACCAAGTGGTTTCTTCACCAATAATCCGAGAGTAGATCTCAAACCTGTAAAGACTTCACATGGAGGAACCTGGACGTGTGAAGTGACCGCTGCAGGAGGAGAGTCATTTACAACATCTTTGACCTTCACTGTGAAACGTACGACCCTGCTGCTGAACTATGAAGACAACATTTGTACATTTACAAAGTGTGTTTCCATTGTGAGTAAAAGTACTTTCTTTTTAGCATCTGCACCCGCAACGACAAAGTCATCCATGAACCCGACCGATAGTAAGTCCATCTGTGTCAGCTGTGAGTGCTGCTCACACAAACCATCTGAACCTGAAGTCAAATAACATGAAATAATGATTTCTCATGGACAATGTTTATTATATAGTCTGTTTCTTTGGTCACCCAGTCAGACTTCAGTCATGCTTCCCTCTGCCACTGGGCCTCCACTGGTGGATCTGGGTTGCTCTTGGAGCCAGCTATCTGTTTTTGTTCCTCCTGATCAATTCTGTTGTTCTCATATCCCAGAGGGTCACGACAAATAAGGTACATGATTGAAATTTTAAACCAGATCCCGATTTGCTGCCACTGAATTAATGACATTTTATTTATGAGCCTTTGGAAAATAATCACAAGTATGATTTTTGTTGTTCCCTTAATATTCCTTCAAAATCCAGTCACAAAACGGCAGATGCACACAGCGAGTGGAGTACAGCCTTGTGCAGCTTTCTGTATCCATGGATTAGGCTACCAACACAGGTGACATTATCTCAACATGAACTCTGCTACCAGTTGACAATAACTTTTTCCAGATAAAGCAGCATTTTCTATCAATTAATGATCATCATTGCAACACACTGAAATATAGAATATAACTGATG
>NW_023417131.1:27193-27891 GCF_002922805.2 Oryzias melastigma | reverse complement strand
AAACACCACAAATGTCAAACCAGAGACTGCAAACAACTACTCAACCGCAGACCCAGAAACCTGTGAAGTTGGTCTACTCCATCACAGCCTTTTACTTCGGTAATCCACAATTAAATCTGTTTTTTCTACGTTGAGAAAAAGATCATCGTCCTCGCCGTAGATGGTGATCTTGTGCACCATTCTCATCTTTTGGTGAGACCAAGGACGGTTGTGTTGTCTGCATACTTGATGATGATGTTGTTGCCAATAGATGAGATACAGTGAGAAGCGCGTTGGACTGAGACAACACTCACAGTTTCTCAGTCATATCACACAGTCTGGTAGTGAATTCTGCCATCCTCATATCATAATTCCTGAAGGCTCCCTCCACCTGAGACTGGAACTCTTGGGTTGTCTTTGGGTCCATCTTGGCCAGAACGTTCTGTCAGGGCAAGTCACAAGACCACCCAAAAAAGACAGACCCAGGAGTGGATGAACTTCTGTTTATTTATTGCTGATGGGAGATGGAGATTGAAGCAGGCAGGATGCAGTGACGCCGCCAGACGACAGGGGGTGCTGAAGATGAGGACGCCGTCAGAGAGCAGGGTAGAGTCCTTTACTTTGATGAAGTTTGTGGCGGTCTTGAATGAGGTAATCCGTGAAGAGGAAATCTGTGCAGCAACAGGACAGACTTTGAGCAGGACTTGCTATGGCAGCGT
>NW_023417131.1:18268-26052 GCF_002922805.2 Oryzias melastigma | reverse complement strand
ATGATCAGAAAAAAAGTGTGAATAATTCTTTTAGATTGCATATAAGCACAGTTGAATAAAGTGATGTTGACAGATGGATAAAGTGTTGATTAACTGATCACTTTAGTGGGTACAACTAACAACTTCATTGATTCATTCTAAAGACAGCAGCCCAAGTTTTCCTCAGATAACCTGTCGAAGGTTTTAAAAAAAACTGAAGCAGCAGAAGAGACTTGAGTTTTCTCATGTCAATCAGCAAAATTAGTCTCTTATTAGACTTCAGCTGCCAGTTATAGTCTCAGTCTTCAGGTCGACACTCTGAGCCAGATGGCGATGAATGATCTCATTTATCTCGGTCTTGAAGTGACGAATGTGAAACTGTTCAAGACAGATTTTCAGTCCAGATGCCTAAACCTCAAGACACTTTGAACTAAGCATCCTCCTCCTCTGATTGGTCGACATAAGTGTAAACTATGTACTATACAAGAAAATAAAATTCATCTTAAATCCTCATTTTAAAGTTGTGTTAAATGTTTGGAAAGAAAAAAAAATGCAAAATGTAATTGTCATTTTTTGTTTGTTAAAATCAAACAGTTGTTTTGTTGCTTGATTTTCAGTGTTTTTGTATCATCCTTCTATCTGTGTACGAGGACAGAAAATTAAGGGATAAGTAAGAGAATCCAATGTTCTTGGTTTTTCAATATTTCTTTCTTTTTCTTAACTTACTTGTTAACTTGTTAACTAAGGTTTCAGCTTTTTGTGTATACGAGGCACCAGGCCTAGATTTCAGGAAAGCATAAGTAGCAGCCCACACAGAGATGGGTTGGTGTCGGCCTTGTTGGTTTCCCTTCAGATCTCTTCCGCCTTCTACCGTTTTTGCATCCTTGCATGCTTGTTTTTTTGAAGTGAAGCTCTGAGAGGACGAGGAAAGATTTTATTTGTCTTCAAAAAGAAACTTTTCTGGCTCGAACAAAAGAAAGGTAAGATTTCAAACTGACTAGAATGTTTTCGTTGTGTAGAAATAAGCTGAATTCATGGTTTTTAAAAAAATTCCACTTGATCCGTCTTTCTCCGTGTTTTTTGTATTTGTTTTTTCCGACAGCTAAGCAAACAGATAGGAAATGAAGGCCTTTTGTGTTGGTCAGATTTTAGTTCTTGCTCCGTAATTAAGTACAAATTGAAAAAAAAAAAAAAAACGTGAGCAAAAGTTTAAAATCCACCTTAAACTCGATTTTTTAAAGATTTTGTAATATTTTCAGAAGGCTATAAAAAATGCTGTAAACATCTATTTAGAATGAAAAATTGTTGAAACATTTTTTCTCATTTTATTTTTTTTAGTCAAACAGATTTGAGTTACCTGCTTTAAAAAAAAAGTCAGAGTAATGAAACAGAGAACATTGAAGCTTTGAGTTGTGGCGTTGTGTCATATTTTCAACAGAAAAATACCAAATGAATAAACTTAATATTGTTTTTCCGTTAAAAAAATACTCAAATTTGCCAATTTAATCTTTTAAATTGACTAAAACAAAATTACTATATATCAAGATTTTTTATTTGTCATTAAAGACACAATAAATATGTTTTACATAAATTATGATTTCAGGTTTCTGGTGTAATTTTCGTTGATCATCGAAATATGAAGAAATAAAACTATCTTCACTTCTTTGCAGAATCGTTTTTCAAAGTTAGCAGTGAAGGAAGGAAGTAGGGAGCTTGGTGGTTAAGGATCACATGTTTGTCAGTAAGACGCTTCGCCTTTGCAAAGTTGTGCATCTCTAGAATGGATGTTATTTCCTTGACTAACAATTTTTCTTTTATTTTTTAAACAGATCCACTTTTAGAATGAAGATAATTGTCTTTTTGGGGTTAGGTAAGTGAATCCACTTCTGAATTTTATTACATTTTAATCAGCAAAAAAAGTTTTGGGGAAATTTTGAATCTTTTTTTATTTTTATTTTGCTCAGTTTGGTTAAACTTTACTGAAAAGTAAAATAGAGATAGAAAACAGAAAGTCTATGGACTGCTGTCAAGAGGAAANAGAATGAAGATAGTTGTATTTCTGGGGTTAGGTAAGTGAATCCAACTTTAAATTTTAATCAATTTCAATCAGCAAAAAAAGTTTTGGGGAAATCTTGGTGTGTTTTTTTATTTTTATTTTATTTTATTTTGATCAGCTTGGTTCAACTTTACTGAAAAGTAAAATGTAAATGTACAGTTATGGAAGCCCAGGTTTCATTCCATTACAAAATGTTAATATGAAAAGGTTACATTATTTTATAATATTCCATCTAAAAACAGAAACTTGCAGGTTATTGCTTGCAGGTGATGAAAACCTAAAGTTTGCTCGTCTCCAAACTCTTGGTTCCACATTCTCATCAGTTAGTGAACTCAAAACACCCACAAAGGTTTCCTGAGCCTGTAAATGGTTTCTCAGTCTGGATCAGAGGGTTACAAAGTCATAAGCTAGACTACTGACTAGACTGCAGAAGACAGTCTCTGAGACTCGCCACATGAAGGCCAAGACCCAAAAATTCCTTCCTAAACCAGCTGGTTGTTCCCAGAGTGCTGCATCCAAGCACAGTAACAGTGAATGTGCACCAACAACAGAGATGACTACAGCCTTGAGATGATTTTTGAATTAAACTTGAGATTTTAGGGGAACAAGTGTGGATTGATGTTGGAATCAGTGCATCAAGAGCATCAGCACATAGAAAAATACTAGAAATGAGCTCCAAATTGCTTGGACACTCCTAAACCAGAGAAGCATCTTACCTAGACCTAGACTGACCCAGATCCCAGAGTCTGAGGCATATTTCTGGTCAGTGATGACTCCATGTCATCTGGTGGTGCAGATCTACTGTATTTCCTGAAGTCCACAGTTAAAGGAATCATGAAGTTATAGAGAACGCCATTCTGCCTGCTGCTGACAAGCTGATTATTATCTTCCAGCAGAATTTAGTGCCTGCCCACGTTACCAAAAATAAAGCTGGTTCATGGTCTTACTGAGCTTGATAGTCCAGCAAACTCATCTGACCTGATCTGATAGAAAGTTTAGGGAATGCTGTCAAGAGGAAATTGAGAGACATCAAACCAACAATGCAGATGACCTGAAGGCAGCTGTAAAAATAACCTGGACTTCCACTTCTGTATATTTACAAGAAGCTGATGGCCTCCATGCCACAGTGTGTTGATGCAGTAATTCATGTACAAAGAGCCTCAGCCAACTATTGAGTTGATAACATTGAAGCAGTTTGACATTTGTGCCAAAAACACAAAACCTTTTTTTTTTGTCTTTTGTTTTATTTGACTGACCAAAATGTTGACATTTTTTATTGAGGTGTTTTTCAGATGTAACTTTTTAGATTCATTCCATATATATATGTATATATAATTTTGTATTTTAATGCATAAAAGACTGAATTATGTGGCCTTCTCTCCTCAGTGCTGACTGCACTGCCTGCAGCAGCTAAAGTTTTCTTTGGACGTGTTGATCAGAGAGTTACCTTGGAGTGTGGGATCAGCACAAACCCGACAATTCTGGAGTGGTTCCATAGTGAACAGCGAGTTTTGAGAGTTGATCGCAAGGGGCTTATCAATAGAGGTTCTTAAAAAAGCTTGAGTGTAAAATGACTTCTAAAAATATCACTCAAACATATTGTACATTTACTCACTGTATGATTATCCGTGTGCTCTTCTCTATTAGCCCCAAGTAGTATAGCACGGAGGTCTAATACAAGAGATTCAAAACTGGAAATCAGCAAATTGGAGAAGGAAGATGCTGGGAAGTTTACTTGCCGAGCAAATGGGAACAGTGAAGAACACTGGCTTTATCTTGTCTCAGGTGAATACTGTCTCTCATTGTACATCTAAATATCTGAAAGTCTTTCATAATATTACAATCATTGCAATGATGCTCTGACTCTAAAACAAGTCAATTTTGTTTTTATTTTATCAAAGATTATGTGTCAGACTGGTCCTATTTCTTGGTCATGTTGTAAAATCTTTATAAACTTACTGTACGTCAAAACAACACAGTTCATCATTTTTTTGGTGTTATCGTTCCATCATCTCCTCATTTACTGTGCTTTGTTTGGCAGTTGTTGTTACACCCTCAGGTGTTCTCCAGGAGGGCAGTGATGCTTCACTCCAGTGTGAGGTACACAGTTTGGACCAAAGAACTACAGTGAAGTGGCACAGACCAGATGGTTCCATCATCAATGATAAAACAGTAGATTTCAAACCTGTAAGGAATTCACATGGAGGAAACTGGACGTGTGAAGTGACCGCTGCAGGAGGAGAGTCATTTAAAACATCTTTGATCATCACTGTGAAACGTACGACCCTGCTGCTGAGCTATGAAGACAACATTTGTAAATATACAAAGTCTGTTTCCATTGTGAGTAAAAGTACTTTCTTTTCAGCATCTGCACCCACAACGACAAAGTCACCCATGAACTCGATCACGAAGGGCAGTAAGAACACCACCTGTGTCAGCTGTAGGTGCTGCTCACACAAACCATCTGAACCTGAAATCTAATTACATGAAATGTCAATTTCTCATGGAGAATCTCTAATGTAGTCTATTTCTTTGGTCATCCAGGCACAACTGACCATCAGCAAGGCTTCCCTCGGTGGCTGGGCCTTGACTGGTGGATTTGGGTTGCACTTGGAGGCAGTACTCTAATTTTGATTCTTCTGGTCATTTCTATTGTTCTCGTGTCCCGCAGGGCCAGAAGAAAAAAGGTACACGATAGAAATTTTAAACCAGATCTATATTTGCTGCAACAGAAATACAAAATTTTCTCTTGTAGGCTTTTAGAAAAATAAAAGAAAATAATGATTCTTATCTTCTTATGAATCATAGAAAAAATTGCAGATGATGAAGAAAGCCCAACAGCAGCAGAGGGCTAAGAAGTACTGCCAGTGTCAGAGGTAAATGTTTCTAAAATACCTCTTTTATGGTAATTGCTTATCCTGTCTGTTCTTATCTCCTCTTCTTTCACAGTTGGTTTTCAACACTTTACACAAACGAGTGTTTGACACTTGTTTTCACTGCAGCTTTTACCCTTCTCTTTATCACTGTTAGTTAATTGGTGTGAAACCTCCTTTTGACTCTCTTGATCACAGCCGACAACCTGCAGCTAAACCTGCAGGAAAGTCACAGCAAAGAGGCCGAAGAGAGAAGCCATCTCCTCTCCCGCTGCAGCCCCTGTTGACGGAGTGACATGAGCCAAGAGAACGAGGAAAGAATGCAAATTCTCAAAGAAGAAGGGGGGACAACAGCAAAATTAAAAAGAGTGGAACAGAAAGTAATAGAATCTGAGATGAATGTAAAAGCTTTGAGTTTTTCTTGATTTAACATGAGACTTTTAACTTTTTTCTTTCATGTATATCTATGATTTTGTCCAAATACCTCTTACAATATTCCATGTTTTTTGTCACTCACCTCAGTGAATAGATTTTTTATGTTCCTGCTGCCTTGCTTAGCCTCAATCTGCCTATTTGTGCTTCGATTGTCAGATTATAGCATCAATTTCCTAACATCTAGATTCATGTCAACATAATCAGGTATGTTTCAGAGGTGGAACCGAGTCAATGTTTTGCACGTCACAAATAAGTCTCAAGTCTTTGTCCTCAAGTCACAAGTCAAGTTCCAAGTCAAAGAAAGCAAGTCCTGAATCTAGCTCCAAGTCAAAGAAGGGAGGTCCTGACTCTTTTCCTAAGTCAAAGCAGTCAAGTCCCAAGACAAGACGCCCAAGTCCCAAGTCATTCCATTGAAATTCATGTTATGCAGAGATGAGACCATGTCATTGTTTTGCAAGTCACAAGTAAGTCTCAAGTAATGTCTACAAGTCCTAAGTCAAGTCCCAAGCCAAAACAGGCAAGTCTCGAGTAAAGCCCTAAGTCAGAACAAGCAAGTCCGGAATCTAGTCCCAAGTCAAAACAGGCAAATGCTGAATATAGTCCCAAGTCAAAAAAGGGAGATCCTGACTCTAGTACCAAGTCACAGCAGGCAAGTCCCAAGTCCAATTCTCTCCATTGAAATGCATTTTATACCCAGATGAGACCATGTCATTGTTGTGTCAAGTCAAAGCAGGGAAATGCTATAAAGTAGCCCTAAGTCAAAAAAGGAAGGTCCTGACTCTGGTTCCAAGTCAATTCCCAAGTCAAGACGAACAACTCCCAAGTCCAATTCCTTTTATTGAAATGCATGTTATACACAGATGAGACCATGTCATTGTTTTTCAAGTCACAAGTAAGTCTCAAGTATTTGTCTTCAAGCCCCAAATCAAGTCCCAAGTCAAGACAGAGAAGGCTCAAGTCCAAGTCCTACTATTGAAAGTTTCAAGTCACTTTGAGTCATTTTAACAACAGAGTAATACTATTTACACAGACCATGTATGCTGAAATGAAATGTATTTATTTATCAAAGCTTTTCAATCATCTTTTCCTCACAGTCTAACTTGATTTAACTCGGCAGCGAGTAGTTACTTAGCAGATAAGCTGGTGTCAGCCCTGTTTTACAAGTTACCAGGCTTTGTACAACCTTAAGTTTCAGACATAGTAGGACATAATCAAGAATCCACCCATAATATTCAAACTGCATGTTGAGCAAATTATTTTTGTTGACATCTTCAAAATTTTTACGCCCAAACATATTGACCTTGGGAACAAGAAATTGACACCTTATTTGATTGTCTTCATTGGTTTGGCTGCAATTTGATTGGTTGCAAGTGTGTTTACATTTTGTCGCGTCGAGTCATTAAATCCATGACTCAAGTCAGACTGGAGTCCAAGTCATGTGACTTGAATCCACACCTCTGGTATATTCTATGATATGTTATCTGCTTAATCGTGATGTGTTAACTGCAAACAAAATAAACTTAATTGCATTAAACAGGTTTGCTTCCTTTTTATTTAATTTAAAGTAGTTTTAAATATCATATGAAGACTGCTTTGGATCAAGCAGGTGACCTACATTAAAGGGAGTTTTAATGAATGTTGCTTGCAGTGAATATGAAGCTATGATTGATTGAAGTGTATTGATTATTATCAAAAATTCCTTATTTTTGAAGCATGTTCATCAAATGCTGCCATAAGGATTTTAATAACCAATTTATAACATAAGCAGAAGTTCTTCATCCATCAGCTCTTTTGACATTAGTAAAGGGACAATCCTGTACAGGTTTACAGCTGTATAATCTTATTCACGAACACTTGTACGCCAGCATCTATTTTGCATCGTTTTAACATGTGAAAACCGATTCTCTTTACTTTTTTCATACTTCTGTTTATTACAGAGGCAGTTTTGGGGGACGCCCCATCCACTGAGCCCAAGCTTTCAGCAATGTATTAATTTGGTGACTTTACAACCTCAAGGTGGGAGGGTTATGTAAGTTAATTTGGTTTTTACAGTTGTGTTCTTGATTTTGGCCATGCTCCGTGTGCTGTCTTCCCTCTGTCTGTCACACCAGGTTTAGGTTGACAATCCTGCCTTGATTCATGTTAATGATCCTTACACCTGGCACGACTGACAGGGGAAACAACTCTGAGCACAAAAAGATAAAAATCAGGAAATTTACCTGACAGAACTAAACCTAAGAACATAATCCTCACATAAGGGTCATGTTATAATTGGCTACTTGCTAAAAAGTCTGACCAAATGACTTCTTCATAAAAAGATAAGACGATAGAGGTTTTAAACAGTTTTCCGGCTTCAATTCCCACTTGAGAACACCGCAGATACATTAACATAAAGCTGATCCTCACATGCTTACATCACAAGTTGAGAACCGCCCCCTCCA
>NW_023417131.1:0-1559 GCF_002922805.2 Oryzias melastigma | reverse complement strand
TACATTTTAGAACATTATGGATTTATTTTCATTATTAGGACAAAATAGGATAATAACAAACCAAAGAGATTTTTTTTTACTAATGTTTGGATGTTTTTTTGTAACAACATCAA
The DNA here is from genome assembly GCF_002922805.2 of Oryzias melastigma. Taxonomy (NCBI): domain Eukaryota; kingdom Metazoa; phylum Chordata; class Actinopteri; order Beloniformes; family Adrianichthyidae; genus Oryzias; species Oryzias melastigma. Next base: position 1,446 of record NW_023417131.1, on the reverse strand, counting down.
ATAGCTCTTTGACACAGGGGCTGAGCTACGGGGGGGGCAATGGCCCCCTCAGCGAAACGCTTTGCCCCCCAATTTTTGAGCCAATTGGCAACAATACTGACATGCTTTTTTAAGCATTACAAAAATAATAATTAAAATAACATTAAATTGACATTTACCTACATTAAACTAAAGTAACAATAAAATAAAATAACGCGCTTTCATTTGTCACCCTTCCAAAATCTTCTTCCCTCCTCCCACTATATAAAATAATCTAGCTCTGCCACTACCCAATATTTTTTTTTTAATTTTCAAATTTTCATTTAGCTTAACTTTATAAAAATATACACAGGTTAATGGATGTATCCTTTAAATCAACTTCCCATTTGTCAAGTATTTTCTATATTTCTGCTTTTTCCTCCAATCTTCCTATACACATTTTTGCACAATATTATTTATATTCTTTGAAAAATTTGTGTTTATTTATCAAAGTGATTTGAAATAAAGAGAGAAACTGAGTTTATTTCATGTTTAAGAAGTGAACAAAGCTGCTTCTGTCTTGTTTTTGCAAAGCCTCAGCAGCGTACGATTTAACAAAAGAACAGAGATTTTGAGATTAGGGAGTCAGGAGGGGAGAAAAAAGTGAAGGCGCATCTTAAACCACAGTTTAGGTGCGCTGCCGGGGCTGTGGTCTCTCTTTTGTCTTTTTAAGCGAGGAGAGATCCGCCTTTCGTGGAACAGGGGAGGAAGAGAGGGGGTGTGAGAGGCAGAAGGGGAGGAAGACGGGAGGATCGGGATAGGAGTCTGCAGCTTCACTAAATCAAGTCCCACCACAACTCAGCCGGGTGTCTCTTCCTTCCAGCCTTTCTCTTGACTTTCTGTCACCCAAAGCCCACCACAGGCCGCCTACTCTCAACTCTGTGAACTTTTTTTCTTTTATCTTCTCGAATCTCTCTAAATCTGAGACCACCGCAAACCCCTCATCGCTTCCTGTAGAAGAATTTCACTTCAAATTAGTCTGTTGAATCTTAAATTTGAGCAGTTTTGGATTCAATAGGAAGTCCTGTCTTTTTTAAATGACCATTGAAGTTAAAAGAGTTTGATTTTCTTAAAGTTTCATCTTTAAAATATAAAGAGAACAACACATTGAAACTTTATTATGATTTCGTTCACTAACCCCCCATTACTGCACACTTTAAAATATTATTGCTTTTTTATTTTATTTTGAAGGTGGTCAGGTTTCTTCTCTCCGGTGCATTTAAACTAAACACTTGAGATACTTTTTAAGAAGAACATCAAGCTACACTGTAAAAAATGAACCATCGGATTATTTGACAAAAGTTCTGTAATTTACTACATTAAAATGTTTTTGCTTTCATCAAATTAAAAGTTTGGGTTAAAGGTTTACTCAACTCAAAAATTTAATTGGATAAAAAGAAATATATTTAACAAACTACAGAACTTTTG
>NW_023417130.1:29090-29764 GCF_002922805.2 Oryzias melastigma | reverse complement strand
CACAAACTCCAAAGGGCCAACCTCAGTCTCAAGATGGAGAAATGTAATTTCTTTAAGAAACAGCTGAAATTCCTTGGTCATGTGGTCTCAGGAAAAGGAGTGGAAGCCGATCCAGCCAAAACACAAGCGATCGCAGTTTCCAGTACCAACTGATATAAAATCCCTTCAGCGGTTTCTGGGACTTGCGGGCTGGTATCATAAATTTATTGCTAAATTTTCTGATATTGCGGCTCCTCTAAATCACCTGAAGAAGAAGGGGGTGGAATGGAACTGGACTAATGAATGCCAAGCCAGCATGGATGCCTTAAAGAAAGCTCTCACCTCTCCTCCCGTCTTGGCCCAGCCAGACCTATCTCTACCCTTCCAGGTGCACACAGATGCAAGTGAGGTGGGCCTAGGAGCAATTCTCTCTCAGGATACAAAAGATGGAGAACGCGTGATCGCCTTTGCTTCCAGAGGGCTTCGAGGACCTGAGAGAAATTATTCTACATCTGAAAAGGAGTGTTTGGCTGTTGTCTGGGCCGTAGAAAAATGGCGACACTATCTGGAAGGGAAGGAGTTTTCTGTCTACACAGACCATGCTGCATTGTCCTGGGCATTTAACAGTCCTAAAACAACATCTCGCTTATCACGCTGGACTTTACGTCTGCAACAGTTCCACTTCAAGGTGCTCT
>NW_023417130.1:24860-28012 GCF_002922805.2 Oryzias melastigma | reverse complement strand
AGGGTCTGTGATCTAAAGCTGTCGCCCTCATTTATTTATGTCATTCGATCAAAATAATGGTGATCAAAAACGCAGGAACACTGTGCTGACATCGACCAAAGATGCATGTTGGTGTTATAAAGACTTCTGATAACAACCTGATCGGATTACCCATCAACCATCAGCAATGAATGCAAACACTTTGAAATGCAAACACTGAAGTTTACCTTCAGGTTTTTCATGCCAGAATGTTTCATGCTGCACATCAACAGCAGAAGCTGCAACCAAACATGTTACTTTAAAAAACACGATTGTAGCCACAAAAGTGTTAAAACACATAAGTTGACATTATGATGAATTCTGTGTCAAATTTATTTTCTTCCCATATAATTGTAAAGCCCTGTTTATTCTCCATGTTATCCACAAATACACTGTATCTATAAACGTAAATGTTTTGTTTATTATTTTTGTTTTAATGACACGTCAGCTGTAGGTCATGTGACTGACTTGATAAATAGGAGCAAAGGAGAGAGGAGGGGAGCCCCTCCTGCCAAAGTGCGCACTTCAGGAAGTCTACGTGGGACCTGAANGTAGTGCTCTTTCTTGGCATGAAACCATACTGCTGCTCACAAATTATTATTATGTTGTTACTATACTTAACCTATTGTGTAGAAATCTGTAGAAGTACCTAGAAAACCTCTTTAAAACTGTTGTGCGTGTTACAAAAATCAGCAGTAAGATTAATTCATAATGTAAGTTATCGCAATCACACTAAATAGTTATTTCTTAAATCAAAGATACTAAAACTTTTTGATTTAATAGAACATAGAATACTACAACTGATTTACAATGCAAAACAGAATTTACTGCCAGTACATCTACAATCAATTTTTGTTATGACAGATTGGGTTGTTATAGTTTAAGAAAATAAAATAATTTCAGAGTACTCAAAGCACGCACAACAAAGAGCTTTTGTATAACAATATATGGACTGAAGCAATGGAACAGTCTGAATGATGAGCTACGAACGAGCAACAGCATAAACCACTTTAAACAAAAACATAAGATGATAGTTTTCAGTAAATATAGTAATAAAAATAAATAAAGGATGACAAATCTAATTTAGTGATACAGGTTACAGGTTTTTCTTTGTGTAGGTGATAGTCATGGATGAGTTACTGTGTAGTGTCTATTGTTTATTATTGGTGAGGATGACATGGGCTGGGTGTTGAGGTCCCAGTGGAAATATTTATGGTCAAGGAAAGCATAAGAACGGTAAATCTGACATATTTATATACACGTGTTTGTGTGAAGATCTTTGTGTGTGTAATCATTTAAACAGATGTTTGATTAAATCTTAAGATTAAGATTACTTAAGAAGAGTCTTTAGAAGAGTCTTTACTCCAGCTTAGTGCGCCATTGCTGAACAAGAAATGGTCCCCCTGATCCCCCATCCTCTGATTGGTTGATTTCTGATGAGAGCACCCCTTGCCTGATCCCTCCTCCCTGCAAGTTAGTTGTGACATGTTTCTTCCGCAAAATCTGAAATCAGAATCTTGTGATCCAGAGTTCTGGTTCAAATGTCTTTCCCTGTTCCAGAGAAAGCAACAGGTCCAACACCTGACTGCTTGTTTGTCCCTGATCCACACATTATTCTATCTAATCCAGAAATGTTCTGTCTGATCAATGATTCACTAAATCCTTGACTGGTCCACTCACAAACTCACATCTATTCCTAAAATGTGGATCAAATAAGAATGTAATATTATACAACTGTAGATCAAAATAAAGTATTTTCCCCCGTTATGTACAAGATAACATGGAGTTTTAAGAGATAAACCTCCAATCAGCAGAACAATATTATTTACATTTTGGTCAGAATTCTAAATTACTGATGTCCTCTTTTACCATCTGGATTCGGTTTCATGTATTTTTAATCTCCAGATCATTGAGCTGCTGTACATCCAACTGATGTTGTAGCCACAAAAGTATTAAAACACATAAGTTGACATTATGATGAATTCTGTGTCAAATTTATTTTCTTCCCATTTAATTGTAAAGCCCTGTTTATTTACCATGTTATCCACAAATACACTGTCTCTGTAAATGTAAATGTTTTGTTTATTATTTTGTATCAATGACACGTCAGCTGTAGGTCATGTGACTGACTTGATAAATAGGAGCAAAGTAGAGAGGAGGAGGCCCCTCCTGCCAAAGTGCACACATCAGGAAGTCTACGTGGGATGTATGTACCTTTTTGGGGTTTTGTTGGAGGTGTTTTCTTTTCTCATATACATATATAAAAAAATTTGATAAACAGATAACATCTGTGTTATATATATATCATTTTTTAATAATCCGGGAACCCTTGAAAAGTAATGAACTCTATAGGAAATAGCTGATCGTTACATATGGTGGCCAGTATGGGGACGGATTTGTTTTGATATATATAAATGCATTAATGTTTTGTTACAATTATGGCAGAAAAACAAAGTGCATGTTTAAAGGAATTATACAACCCTGATTCAGAGCATGAGCCCACTGAGCCAGATTTTACGGCTGGTCAATTTGTGACTAGAAGAGTCAAATCTCCAAGTGAAATAACATCTTTGTTGGGTTCATTGTATTTAGATGATGATGAGGATGAAACTGTATGTAATGCTCCTGGAGACATCAGAAATAAGAGTACTAAACATTTGCCTGATGCTGAGGTTGTCCCTGTTACTGATGATGATGGTGCTAACCACCCTGTTGATTATGAGCATAGGCATTAAAGTTTAAGCGACCAGGGGGAGCAGAACAATCAAGTTGTACTAAAATGTTTATCACAGGATGTAGTTGCCCTGAAAGAGCAGCTAGAAAATTTAGAAGTAAAACTAAGGGATTCAAACACAAGTTCTCTCAACCGAGAAAGTAGTTTCAGAGAATATATTGATGTTTGTTTTGCTAAAATGGAAAATACCCTCATGTCCAAAGTAGAAAAACTGGAAAAAGATATTGTGAATTGCTTGTTAAGAAGGGATCTTAAATGGAAAAACCAACTGAGTCAGCGCGCAATCAAGCCACACCCTCAATGAAAAGTCAATGCAAACGCGCGCACACCAGAATTCCTGCCCGTGCATCTGGAGCGCACGTGAGCGCACGTTGCTACGCGGGTTTTTAAGTCGGGTCAC
>NW_023417130.1:20161-20735 GCF_002922805.2 Oryzias melastigma | reverse complement strand
AGTTTACTAGTAGTCTACTTACAGATCTCTGTAAAACATGGGGGGGTTGTGCAGAAGTTGACTACTAGTTATCATCCTCAAACCAATCTCACTGAACGTGTGAACAGGACCCTAAAGACCATGATTTCCTCCTTTGTTGGCCAACATCACCAAACTTGGGATCAGTGGATAGCTGAGTTCCGTTTTGCAATTAACACCGCCCAACAAGAAACAACAGGAAAGACCCCAGCAGAGTTGGCTCTGGGCCGTAATCTATATGGCCCTCTGCAAAGACTGATTCACAAGCCTCCATCTCCTTAACAACAAGCAACCTACAATCTGGTTGATAGACAACAGCAAATGGCAGAGGAGGTTAAACGGAGAGTGGGTGTGCACCAGGCTAGAAACGCTAAGTATTATAATACCCGTAGAAAAGATGCGCACTTTCTACCGGGAGACTTAGTCTGGGTCTGGTCGCATCCTCTTTCTAAAGCCACTGATAAGTTTTCAGCTAAGTTAGCGCCTAAGTGGGAAGGTCCAGGAAAAATAACAAAGAAATTGGGGCCTGTAAATTACAGAGTTATTTGGGGAAGCC
>NW_023417130.1:19370-20147 GCF_002922805.2 Oryzias melastigma | reverse complement strand
AAGAGCCTTTCCACTCTTCATCCTCTTCAAAGCCCCTCTCACTTTGTAGCCACAAAAGTATTAAACACATAAGTTGACATTATCATGAATTCTGTGTCAAATTTATTTTCTTCCTATATAATTGTAAAGCCCTGTTTATTCACCATGTTATCCACAAATACGCTGTATCTGTAAATGTAAATGTTTTGTTTATGATTTTGTATCAATGACACGTCAGCTGTAGGTCATGTGACTGACTTGATAAATAGGAGCAAAGCAGAGAGGAGGAGGCCCCTCCTGCCAAAGTGCGCACTTCTGAAGAGGAAAAACAAAAGAGAAGCGCATCTACCTTCCAACGCATCAAGTTTCGTTTTGGATTAAAGTTTCACTTTCGGTTTGGACCCGCTTGGACAAACGACTTTTGGGTGAGAGGATTCCTTTGCTACGTTTGGATTTCGTTTCGTTGTGGATGCAAACATACCGGGAGTGGGAGTGACTGTGAACTATGGTGAACTATGAAAGAAAGACGCACAGCACGGACTTTTACGGGACATTTAGGAAAATGAACTGTCTTTGATGACTGAGAATTTATGTACCTTTTTGGGGTTTTGCTGGAGGTGTTTTTTTTCTCTTATACATATATAAAAGAATTTGCCAAACAAAAGATAACATCTGTGTTATATATATATCATTTTTACTAATCCGGGAACCCTTGAAAAGTAATGAACTCTACAGGAAATAGCTGATCGTTACAACTTCACCTTTACTAATCTTTCTTACTTCCTGCTCCACAACCGT
>NW_023417130.1:13887-18764 GCF_002922805.2 Oryzias melastigma | reverse complement strand
ACCCGGCCTCGGGAGGTCGCAGCACCTGAATTTGGACACAGCCTCTGTAGCGCATGTGTGAAGCATGTCTACCTGTCAGCATTTATCATCTATCCGTTTTTTTCTTCTTCGACTTGTTTTAATCCTCAGTCTACATCATCTTCATGGTCTCAATGACACAGCTAAATGTTAGCTAAATACTGGATGTGTTTTGTTGTGATCAAGCTAGTGAAAATGGAATCTGCTGCATCGGTGCCAATATAGCCTTAGGAAACTGGTCATTAGAAAGCACCATGTTGCATGCTAACAAGAGAAAAGTCTTCTTTACGATCCGGTCTGCAGTGGTCTGAGGAGGTGGATTCAGAAAGCAGCCAGTGTCTGGAACCACTTCTTCTCACAGCAGCTCATTCTGAAATCTCTGAGAAGATTTTTTTTGTTTTTGGCAGAGGAGAAGCTTACAGTTTTCTAGTGTGGTCTTAACAGTCATATTGTGTTTAAATCCAGTCTTTTCAAAAGCAGGATATCAGAGCCTAATTGAGTTTCATTACTTTTTTAATTAAAAGACGGTCAGTATTTCATAAACAGTTCAGGATATTTTTTAAAGATAAAAGTCGTTGTTTCCCTTTGTTCAATTTCATGTTTGCAATGGCACTGACTCTAGATTGCAGGGGTTTTTTTAAATTTATGTTACTATTCTGCTATTGTTCTCATTCTGTTCCTGTTTATGCCAACATTTGTTTCGGAGTGAGTTGTATCAACCTTCAAACTTGAAACAATTCAAGATTTTGAATCTCAAGTGACTTTACTTTGCATAAAATGTTCACTGACATAGGAAAATTGTGCTTACCTTGTCTGTAAGCTGTTCCTGATGCAGTACTGGACTCAAATAACAGCCCAGCATCATAGAACACACTCAAGCCATCCTTCCCTCCACCAGGAGTGCAGCCAGTGTCATACTTCTCCACTTCATCCCAAATCTGATGTGAAAAAAAAAATCAGACATCCAAAGGTTATAGCTTACCTTGTAAGCCTGGTAGGAAACCAACTGAGCTGGATTTTTCTTTGTTAATCATAAAACAATGAAGAGTTTTTAAAGGTACAATTGCCTACTTTTTTCTGTGTGAGCCGGCGTTTGCTGTTTAGGACGTAAACACCTTTGTTTACAGCCACCAGTCCCACGGTGGCACCTGGAACTCCAGAGACCTTTAAACCAAACCCGTCACGGGGCTCATAGACAGCAGCAGGTCCTCTTGGCTCTAATTTCAGCTGCAATTCATGTCACACAGAAGTATATGAAGATATAAAGCAGACAGGAGCAGTAGCAGTATTTTGTATGTTGGCCGTGAACAGGGGGATAAACAGCTGCTTGAACATGTCTTACCGAGCCTATGCACGAATCTTTAACATCCACCCAAACGGAGTCTGACACCACTTCATTATCGCTGGGATGGTAGAAGGCAACGATCCGGAAAGATGGGAGCATCTCTTTGGTAACGGGAACTATAAGGGAGATCAACACTTGGCCTATTGTTTTATAGCGTCCAAATTGCACCAGTTGACCTCTGCTTGTGATCTGGAGACATAGAATCAAAATCAAGAATTCAGTAAACAATGAGTCAATCATGTTTATGACCTAGAATACAAGGCCAACATCTCTCACCAGATAAGTGATGTCTTTGCTTCCACTTGTCGGCTTGTTCAGAATTAGGTTGATTTTCAGGTTATCACCTAATTTGACTTCAGGTGTGTCTATACCTGTTAGTGGGAAGAGTGTTTAAAGCCATGCAACATGATGTATAATGCCTTGTTTAATAACACTGAATCGTACTTTAATATTCTTGGGTTTTCATTACTTCTCAATTTTAATGATTTAACAGAGCTCAACCTTAATGGGGCCATACAATGAAAATTCTACTTTTTGAGGTTTTAAATTATTTTTACTGTTCATTCCTCACTATAAAGAACCCCAAAGCGGTATTTTGATCCGTTCATGGATTTGCAAGTAATCCTCTAAAAACCGGTGCTGCCTGCAGCAGCCCCTCCCATACCCACGAAAACGAGCAGGTGGCATTGTGCTGACATCAGCACGATGTGAACCCCCCCCCCCGCCAGGAAATGTTTTGCTGCAAGCTTCGCCCCCAGACTACAACGGACACACACCCACTTTCTCAGCGGAGCTGTGATTCCGAAATAGTTATCCTCTCTGCACGCTGCTCTCTGACCCATCTTTTGAGGTGGTTTCGGTTCGTTTCCAATCGGATTGAACTTCTGCGTATTACTCGCTTTTCTGTTACAATGCTGCCGTGACATCATCTTAAAAGCTCTATTGCAGTTCTAACAGAATTCTCTTAAAAACAATGCCATAACTTTACAACGATGAGACATGGCAACTCATTAAAATTTGGTCGGATGAATTCGGGCTCAGGCCGGCTGCACGGTGGCGCAGTGGTTAGCGCTCTCGCCTCACAGCGAGAAGGCCCCGGTTCGAATCCCGGCTGGGACCTTTCTGTGTGGAGTTTGCATGTTCTCCCCGTGCATGCGTGGGTTTTCACCGGGGTCTCCAGCTTCCTCCCACCGTCCAAAAACATGCTTCATAGGTTGATTGGTGACTCTAAATTGCCCCTAGGTATGAATATGAGAGTGAATGGGTGTGTGATTGAGGCCCTGCCACAGACTGGCGACCTGTCCAGGGTGAACCCCGCCTTCGCCCTTCAGTAGCCGGGATAGGCTCTGGCACCCCCGCGACCCCGAAAGGGAAGAAGCGGTCAAGAAAATGGATGGATGGATGGAATTCGGGCTCAATAAAACAACTTTTAATGTGATCCACATGGATTTTACTGACAATCTGTATGTCACAAACAGTGTTGCTGTAATGTCCCCAGTAACCATCATGCCGGATTCCTCTGCAGTTCCAAAGTAGCAGTGAAAAGTGTTCAACCTGGCCTTTATACAGCCGCTCAAAATCCATCAGCAAAAAATTAAAAAGTTGGAATAACTGAAAAATCCTGGCAAGGATTTACAGACCACAGCAACTCCAACTTTCTCTTCGGTTTGACCCTCCCCCATAGCTGCTGCCCGTTGACTGAAGAGATCTCTAGTCACATTTTTGTTTACAAAGTTTGGTCTGAAACAGAAATCTCCAGTAAATGCCAGTCTGAATACAGACAAAACATAAGGTTCAGGACTCAGTCTGGAACAAGTAAGCGAACTCAGTCTGGACCAACGGACATTTCCAGTCTGAATACACCCTAAATCTCTGAGTCTGTGCCATTTATACAACAATATCGAATGAAGAGGCCAGACCCATAAGTAAATCATGCAGTATATCGTAAGTATAAAACGCACGAGCTAACCTCACAACTTCCACCCACGTTGTGCCTCACGTGTAGACAGTCTTGTATTATTTTGTTAACTGTAAAAGTTTGTGGATGTATAATAACAACATGAAAGTTTTAGAGGGATACCACACGAAGTGGCATTTTCCCTGTGTGTAAATGCAACTACTCAATGTGTCTTCCGGATTGTATTGCGGGTCAAGAGTGTAAAGCTCCACAATACCATATCCATCTTTAAAAATATTTCAGAGGTTGTTTTAAGTGCAAATCGCTGGCACGCGCAGGCACATCGAGGAGACTCGGGGACACTCATTGACAGTCTATTGACAGGCTCAAGGATGAGGTCATGAAATGGGCGGGACCAACAAGAAACCTAAAGGCGGCGCCTCAGAGATTGAGTCATTTTACTTCCATGTATTAAAACGGTCCAGAAAAATGACTCTTATTTCATAAATAGTTTGTTTTTTAGTGTTCCAAAAGTAATATATTATCATATATATGGATATAGTTTACTCTGAAAGGCTTATGAGAAGTATGGCTCCTTTAAATTTGTATATTTTTTCAAATCAAGTCAAAGTCAAAGTTACTTTATTTTTCCTCTAAGAACTTCCTTTACTGGTGGGAACACAAGACAGAGTCGGACAATCATCAGTAAAATCCATAAAATCATACAAATCATTAAAATCGAATACTACAATAAAACCAGTAACATAAATACAACACACATACCCTCTTAAGATGCAGACTCCCTATTGTTTCGAACTTTAGCTGTTTAGCAGTCGAATTGAAGTTGGTACAAAACGGGATATAGCTCTCTTTGTCTTGAAAGGCTGAGATCTGAATCTGCGATCTGAGGTCAACAAGCTGTAGTGGGTGTGAAGAATCTGTGTGGCATCTGTGGCGATCAGTGAATCTTTATGTTTAGCTCTTTTATTGTAAATTGTCATGAGTGACTCCTGTTCTTGGACTACAATTTTACTGCTGATTTTAATGATTCTGTTAATTGTATTACGATTACCAAGACTGAGTGAACCAAACCAAGCGACAATATTAAATGAAGGGATGGATTCAATGAAGCATTTGTAAAAGGTTATCAGGATGGACGGATGGATTTGGAGTTTACGTAGAAAACAAGTTGACATTTTGCAAAAAGGTGTTCACTGTTTATCTGAAATGTGAATTTGTGGTCAATTATGGTACCAAGGTATTTATATGAGTTGACTTGTTCAATTGTTTCATTATTAACAGGCAGATTTTGCATATGGGGGAACATGGTGGAAACAGAGGGTCATCTCTTGGTTTTCGACACATTAAGTCCAGACAGTTATTTTTACACCAAGAAGAGAAAGTGTCCAGTTCCTGCTGCAACACATCTGTGTTGGTGGTGTCCATGATGACAGTGTTGTCCGAGTATTTTATACATGTGATTCCCGGGGTTGAGTTTCTGCAGTCAATTGTGAAGAGAGTAAAGAGAAGTGGAGATATCACAGAGCCTTGTGGAGCACCTGTGGAGATTGACTTGGCGGAGCTGAGGTGGTCGTTTACTGTGACCCTCTGAGGTCT
>NW_023417130.1:7802-8691 GCF_002922805.2 Oryzias melastigma | reverse complement strand
TAACCTGCTCTGCTGTCACCTGCCACATTCCTGCCACATCATCACCAGCTGCTTCTCATCAACCTCAGTGTATTAATTTATCCCATGGACTCTGCTCTGTGTGAAGTATTGTTTTGCCACGCATACAATTCTGAGCATTTAACCCTTGTTGCCCCTTTGTGTTTTGGACCTCTGCCTGTTTCCTCCGACACCCTGCCTTGCTCCTTGTTTGATCTTTTGCCAAGACTCTGACTCCCCCTTGTTTTTTGTATGATATAAAACTCTGTTGCATATGGATCCCAATGCCTCGGCCAAAAAACAAAAAAAAACAAAGGCATGAACAATAAACCATTCAATGCCTCAGCCTCCTCATTACAAGATCATTCAGTTGGCTAAATGTCAGTATTGCGCTTTTAAGCTGAAGCTGAAGTTGCTGCAATCTCTCACTGTGAAAAACAAATGATGGTACTCATGGTTTAAATGAAAATAGTTGCTAAAATATATTAAAATAATGCATAAAAGGCTGAATCTAAAGTAACCCATGAAACAAATTAATAAAATGAAATAGTTGAGCAATCAACAGGAACAATTGAATGTTTAGGAAATTTCAACAAGTATTATTTGCTGGAAATAAAAACAGACTACTAAAAATATATTTTACTTACAAGAAAGAGCTAAGGGATTAATACTTAATCAGTAATTTTGAAGTTTTCACTGAACACATTTATTGATAATACGAATTGAATATTAATACTCTATTTTATTTGGAATTTTCATTAAGGAACAGATCTAATCTCAGAACGTAGCTTTCATTTCAAAGTTCAAAATAATCATGGTTTGCAACAAAAAAATCTATTTTTAACAAAACCACTTAAGGGTTAGGGTTAACAGGATATTAAAACTCTAGGTT
>NW_023417130.1:4763-7688 GCF_002922805.2 Oryzias melastigma | reverse complement strand
GAGACTAAGTATAGACTGATTTGATTATTATTAAACTTATTTTACACCCAGCCCTACTTACCAATTTGGATGTAGGTCCTGCTGTTAGTAGTGTATTGCTTTGCCTCCATTGTGGCTTCAGCTTGTCTTTCAAGTGAAGTGTTTGGATCGTCAGTCTTTGCCTGCAAATGTTATACAGAGATCGAATTAATTACACACAGGAAAACAGTGGAGATCATTCAGTCAGCTAAATGTCAGTATTCCTCTGAATGTTGATTGTTGATGAATGTGCAGTAATACATTTATTTAACCCTTGTGCGCTCTTATGGGGTTCAGATGACCCCGCCCTTACAATGATGTGTGATCCCTCTTATGACAGAGGTGGACAGGGTTTTATATCTACCACAGACATCAGTGAAGATAAAAAATAAATAATTGAAAAAAAGTTCAGTGCATTGTCTTGTGGGGTCCAGATGACCCAATTTTTGATGTAAACATGCCTAGGATAGCACAAGGGTCAAACTCATTTAGATTGAACAAATGTTACATTTGCTATATTCTGTATATTCATTACAACTATCTTATATTGGCGACTTCCTCAGAGTATGCCCCTTCTTCACCCAACTGTTGCTGGGATAGACTCCAGCAACCCCTTGATTTCTAGGGAATTAAGCAGGTGTAGAAAATGGATGGATACATAATAAGTCAAACCCCTTTGACTGAATAGGAATATACTTTAACGATAACTATGAAAAATAATTTTGCTCCATTAAATGTTTTCTCCTTATGAGTTGCATAATAAGAAAAGTGTTGAACTTGTTCTTCATAAATAAGCCTGAAGTTAGATTTCAATGAATCAAACTGAATTAAGCTAGACTGAACAGAACAGAATTTAGTTCAAATATATTACACTGAACTAAAACAGACTGAAAATTAACTAAAAAGATCTGTGACAACCGCAGCACCTTCTCCACTGTATTCCATTGTATGGGGATTTGGTCTTACAATGATTAGTTGTCCATGATCCTGTGTTACTATATTGATGGTCAGCCTCGCCATGCCCTTGGCTGCAGTAAAGCCTCTTACATGACCAGGTGTTACAACCACTGGGATGTTTTCTGCTGGACTTTCATCTGGATTTAAAACTTCAACCTGCCATCCAGTAAAAGAAAAGTTATATCATCAGGTTAGGTTGAACATTTCTCTTTTAGAATTTTTCAAAGAGTTAGTGCCATACATTTCAGTCAGACTGTACAAACATAGGTCAATGTCTTACCACCACATCAAAGGGCATCCCAGGTTTAAAATATTTTGGAGTTTTTTTAAACGTGATGGTGTAAGGAGATGTTACGACTTGGATGCCTCTGAGCTCTGCCTCCACCATCTCACTGCCTGTCAAGCATTTCAAAGAATTGCACAATGAAGTCCTTTGAGCCCCTTTTTGAAGCAGCATGATTGACATGAGGATGGGTTGTCTTCATCTTACCACTGTCTGTCAGCACGCTAACAGAAACAAAGATGGAGGAGCCCACAAGCTGATTGATATCTGGAAAGGTTTTTGTGATCTGTTCCCTCTTCAACACAACGTTTCCTTCTCCGTTCTCAATCTAAGGACCCAAAGACAGATAAAGTTCTGACTATCTGAAAGTTTGCAACAGGATCATCATGACATAATTGAATAAATGAACAATCTGTTCTCACCGGAACTTGAGATAGAGAGTCAGGGAGGCTCTTCTTCTGGCCTTGGTCGATGATCCCAAACACTACATAGGCATTCCCATTCACTTCTTGACCAAAAAGATACCTGAAAATCAAACAGTAGTTACCATGGAAATAGGAACTCAATTCCCCATGTTCTTGATAACAAGATTCACCCACCTGGCTCTAATGTTAATTTCCAAAGTCTCACTGTCTACGTAGAAGAAAGGTCTCAGGGAAGAGAGCTTGACCTCAAAGCTGGGGAGCACTTTGAAAAAGATGTATTTAGGTTAGGTTTTAGTTCTTCAAGAAAAATGTTGGCAAACAGGTCTATAACCTTTACCATATTCTTTGACCTCAAAATTTGCAGAGAAGCTCTCCTGTGGGTTGCTCTGGAACTTTGCCACAATTTTCCAAAGTCCAGGACTGAAAAGACACCCAGTATTAAATAAATTGGAAGTTACAATCTAATCTATTTGATAGATTGTAGGCTGCTTGTCTCTTAATTAAAAAAACAGGAATACGATCACATCTTCCTGATTTAAGCTTCACTGCATGGGTTTCCTGTACATTTTAGAATTAATTTTAGATAGATAGATGGATGGGTGGATGGATGGATATGGATGGATGGATATGGATGGATAGATAGATNATCATGACAGAAAGGAAAAAATGGACAATTGTTCTCACCGGCACTTGAGATAGAGAGTCAGGGAGGCTCTTCTTCTGACCTTGGTCGATGATACCAAACACTACATAGGCATTCCCATTCACTTCTTGACCAAAAAGATACCTGCAAATCAAACAGTAGTTACCATGGAAATAGGAACTCAATGCCACATGTTCTTGATAACAAGATTCACCTACCTGGCTCTAATGTTAATTTCCAAAGTCTCACTGTCTACATAGAAGAAAGGTCTCAGGGAAGAGAGCTTAACCTCAAAGCTGGGGAGCACTTTGAAAAAGATGTATTTAGGTTAGGTTTTAGTTCTTCAAGAAAAATGTTAGCACAAATGTCTATTAAAAAACCTTTACCATATTCTTTGACCTCGAAATTTGCAGAGAAGCTCTCCTGTGGGTTGCTCTGGAACTTTGCCACAATTTTCCAAAGTCCAAGACTGAAAAGACACCCAGTATTAAATAAATTAGAAGTTACAATCTAATCTATTTGATAGATTGTAGGCTGCTCGTCTCTTAATTAAAAAACAGGAATACGATCACATCTTCCTGATTTAAGCTTCACTGCAT
>NW_023417130.1:0-1194 GCF_002922805.2 Oryzias melastigma | reverse complement strand
ACAGTACAGAGTAATGGAGAGTGTGGAAAAGAAGTGAAGAGGCGAGAGCAAGTGTAACCAGTACCATCAACGCACGCTGAAACACCTGGCCATGCTTTTATTGTGGAGGGTCCCAAACACTATTTAAGCTCCAAGTTGATGGATGCGCTTCCTGCTTCCTGCTGCCTACTTCCTGCTTCCTGCCAAATGCTGCCTGCTTTCAGCTGTTGCTACTACTGCTGTTGCTGCTGTGGTTAGCATTTAACCGCAACCTGCAAACCTGATAACTGGCAAACCAGCCAGAGCACATCTCCTTAGATACCCACTGATCACCTCATCGGTGAGTGTTGCGATCGCAATTAGATCTCTGTTTTTCTTGACAACACAATCACTCCAGGGTAGATGCTAACTCACATGGTTTATCCAAACATTTCGCTTCCTTTGATTTACTTAATTTAAATTCATAGCTGAGATTTTTCCTTCTAATTTGTTTAACTTTCCATATTTTTAGCAGTCTTTCATACATTTAATGAAGAAAAAAAGCGCTCAATTTGAAATTGGATTACTTGATCAACTATTTTGTTATTATTCCTGGAAAAAAAGTATTTAAATTGAATGAAAGTGCACTATGTTTTGAAATGAAACCCTTGAACCAAATAGAATTATATTTTGATAAGTTTGAACTGAATATTTACATTTTTTTTCTTCCTAAAAACGTAACTTTGTAACTGAGCTAATCTTTGATTTATTTGTTTAATTATTGCCTTCACTGTGGTTAAACTGCCTTTGTTGTTATTTTCATTTTGATATTTTCTGACTCATCCTAGGTCAGGTTTTTTTTGTTATGTGTATTCTTCTGATGTCCCAAATCGATGGCGAGCTACCCAACCTGAATCAAGCTGGACTATAAACATCTCATCAATCTGCGATAGAGCCCAACAGATTATCACCACACTCATTGCAGTGAAATTCTCAAGATTTATGAACTTGGACACTTCAAACCTACCTTCATCCCCCACAACCTTCCTCCTCAACCTTTGGTCCCTATTTTGTATTTGTGTATTTATTTTGTTTTTTTTTTTCTTCAATACAATCGATTGAAATCTTTATAAGTCTTTGTGTTTCATTCACGCACCTTTGGCTCCTTGAGACGAACCTTTTCTGTTCAGGTCAGTGCGTCTAGCCTCATTTTAAACAACGCGTTACACAAGCAGG
>NW_023417129.1:16762-29826 GCF_002922805.2 Oryzias melastigma | reverse complement strand
GAGAATCTCTCCTTCATTTGAAGGAGGAAGAACCTGCAGGAGCTCTGATGTATGTAGAGCTTCATAAACAGACTGACTGCGCTGATGGAGCGGCTCGGTGTCCGGTTACACAGATCTCCTCCACAGGTGAACTCATACCTGAGGAGATGCTGAGGACAAAAGAAATCCTGATGATACGACGGAGAATTAGGGCCAGTGTCAAACAAGCAAACGTTAAATTACAACTTCAAGTCTCCTAAATTTATGTGTTTTAAAGTCATTTATTACTTTAAATCTAGTCAATTCACGAGAAAAAAGTAATAAAGTTAAGAGAAAAAATATGTAAGTTGATATGTTTTTAAGGCTTAAAGTTTTGAAATTTATATTTTGTAAATGTACGAAAAAAAATTAATACCTTTAAGAGAAAAATGTAATAAATTTACAAAAAAATAAATTTATAAGAAAAAAGTCACAAATTTAAATTTGTGTTTTAAAGTTGGAAAGTTTTTAAATTTAAATTTCATAAGTGTTCGAGAAAAAAGTAATTCCTTTAAGAGAAAAATGCAATAAATTTACAAAACAAAAAATAATAAAATTACAAGAAAAAAGTCACAAATTTATGAGAAAAGAAATATAAGTTTACATTTACGAGAAAAAATATGTAAATTTATATTTTAAAGTTTTTAAATTCAAATTTCGTAAATGTTTGAGAAAAAGTAATACCTTTCAGAGAAAAATGTGATACATTTACGAGGCAAAAAGTAATAAAATTGCAAGAAAAAAATCAAAAATGTTTGTAAAAAAAGTCTTTAATTTATGATTTTTTGTAACATAACTTTTTTGGGTGGCCTAATACTCGGTTGTATGACTAATCTGCTGATCAGCAGATTTCCATGCTGTGATTCCTGCAGAGCAGATGCATGAGGCGGTGCACGTGTGGGGCGACCCGACCAAATGACACCACGTTGGTCCGTGCACGTCTCCTGTAGCTCTGAGAGTATTAAAGGTCACCTGCAGCTGCACAAAACTCCGCCCACTCCCGACTGCAGAGATCGACTGCATGAAGCAGACGGATGTGTTCACATTCCAGCTCAGTCTTCACGTGAACACGCTGTTGTTTTAAGATTCCTGAGGACAAAACATGGAGCAAAGCTGCAGAATTAGGGTCTCCTAAGAAATCCACTAAAGCGCTAAAACCACATTTTAGGAAGTTATTACGGGCAAATTAATACTGAAAGAAGGCCGTTTAGGACAGAATGTCTTTATTATGAGGATCCTCTAGATCAGGGGCCTGCAGCATGGGGTTAAAAGGAAATGTTTGAAAAGGTTTTTTACAGTAACTGGAAAGGAAAAAGTTAGTAAATAAAGTAAAAAAGTAAATTAACTTAAAGTTTCTTCAACTCTTTCACAAACAGCTGAATGACGGTATGAATGATTCAATGAGGATCCTAACAACAGTAGCTGTAATTCTCCATCAATCCTTTGTAGTTTATCAACATCATACTGACACATTTGGACTTCAGTAACCAGAATTAAAGCTGCATTAAGTTATAATCCACTGGATTATAAAGTAGATTTTCTATTTGTGAACAAATTCAAGGATTTAAAGTGGTTTTAATATACGGTAGGGGTCACTTCATGACCTCTGATTTAGTTTTGTTGGTTATATTTAAGAATTTATGGCTGAAATGCACCAAAACAGTCAAATAAACATGAATGTTCCCTTCCTGCTGCTGCATTGACATGTGGTGTAGGATGTCTTTTATTTTGAAAGGAAGTCATTCTGTCAAAAGTTCTAAACTATTTCATATTTAAAAAAAAAAAAGCCATTTTCTCTTCATGTTTGTTTTATTTATGAAAAACTAATAGTTTATTTAAATGTATCATGTCAGCAGCAAAAACATAAATAAAATCCAGAGTCTTATTTTTGTAACGGGTGAGTGAAGACTTTGTTGCTCCTGCTGGAGAGAAATGGACCTGAATGGACCTTCAAGTGTTGAAGGTGGTAGACCTTGTTTTAGACAAACCGTAAAGGCTCATAAAGAATCTTCTGTGTTAATAATGTATGCGTGTGCACGTTTGTAATGACGTTCACATATATATTACACAGACAGAAACACTGACTGTGATGTACACAATATTACATCTATGTGTAGAGTGCATATTCACAGCACAAGTATTTGATAATGAAGGACTGTCGGATTAAAGTCTTGTAGTTTTTCATCTGATCATCACTCAGAGTTAAAACGGCGTATTTGGTGAGAACATTTTAACGTGTCATAGTTCTGAGGATGGAGGATGAAATGTAATTAAATGGTATTTCTGAGTATTCAAGCTTATTTGTGGTGTTGAAAATACGCCACAAGCTCCGCTCAAACAGAGAGCTCTCAGCCATGGGGAGGGAAAGGGGGGCGGGGTTGCTCCGTACCAACTCAGGTGAATTTTAATGAAATGAAATCCTTTTTCTTTTGTCGTCGTTCTGTTTTCATGCCTCAAACTCGACTGGAAAACCACGTCAAATGTTTTCTGCTCTCACAGGATCCCCACGCAGAGGAGTTTGAGGACAAAGAATGGACGTTTGTTATTGAAAATGTGAGTACTGGATTCTTTACTTCTTTGGAAAATGTTGTGAAGCTTTTGCTGAAGTTATTCTTTTATTTTAACGTTTTTTAAAGAGGTTCAGAGCAGAGTTTATCATTTGTCTGAGCAGCTTCTGCCCCCGTGTGGTTCATTTGTGGTATTGCAGGCTGCTCAGGTGAGACTTTTCTCTCTGAGTTCACATGAAGGTGAAGGTGGCGTCTATGGTTGTAGTTTCACAGTTTTAACCCTCAGGTGGGCAGCAGACCCCCTCGGGGGCCTTGAGACGCTGCAGTCGAGCAGCACAGAATGACTCTTGAGGGTTTTCATCTCCAACTGGACGTTCTGGAGTCCTGCAGCTCGTGAGGGTTTAGAGGAAGCTTCAGACCTGAAGTGCAGCGGACATCTCCACGTAAAGATGGCTGCTGTTTCCAGACGTGCTGAGGCTTTTTCTGAGCTGCAGTCAGACTGACGTGGAACAAACGGGTCTTTGTGTTTCCACATTAGGCTTGTTTGTCTAAGTTGTTGAGGAGCGATCAGCCACCTCTCCGGCTCACAGAGCAGCTCTGTTCATGTCTGGTACCGCTGCGTGCCGGCCCAGACCCGCTTTTAGGGTTTCCTGCTGTCAGAAGTGGCGTTTGGGCTGCGCTCGCATGTTCAGGGACGTACAGTTGGGGTTCATCCTCTGCTGCTCCACAAACACCAACAGAAGGTTTTGGTCACAAACCAAACTCTGGAAGAGGAGGAGGAGTTTATATTAAAACCAAGAAAATGTGTTTAATCTGATAAAGATGACTTCTTTATCCACAAAATGATTCATGTTCTCATTCAAACAGTCTGAGGACACATTCACATATGAGCTCGTGGATGTTTGATGTCAGAGTTTGGGAGCTTTTCTTGGTTTTTCCTGCAGTCGTCCAGAGTTTTCTGCTGGTTTCATTCTGCTCTTCATCTCTGTGTCGCTCTGGAATCACAGTTTCTGAGGATTCATCCAACTCCCACTCCTCCTCAATCGCAGCAGATTCTGTCCCGGTTGGTTTTACCTTTTCAGCACGTTGTGTTTCAAACATGGCGGCAGAGCGGCTCGGACTGATTCCTGGACAGTCCTGGACCTGCAGATGAGGTCATGTGACTTTCAGGAATAAACACATTGAAAGATAATTATTCATGTTTTTGTTTCTGAAGGCGACTTTAAGTCAAAGATTTCACATTATAGATCCATTTTCTGCCCTCATTTTGAACCACGTCTGTTTTGGGCTCACCCCCCCCCATGTGGAGTCCTGATGTCAGAACACTGCCTCAGTCTCAGGGGTTTATGATTTTGATTTGATTTGAGCAGCTTTCATATATTTCATGTTTACAAACATAAAACTCAAGTACAACAAACAGAAACATGTAAACCTGTTATTAAGATGATTTTCAATCCAGAGGCTTTTAACTGTGATAAAGAAAAGAAACAAGTCATCAGTGATAGAAAATAAAACGATTCATAGACATTCATAGAAGACCAGAGAGCAAAGACTGATTAGGAATCAATGGAGGAGCTCTGTAGAGAAAGGGTTTTTATGTTGTGACTTCCTCTCTGTTTGGATTCAACATCATATTTTTAAGATGATGGTTTTATTCATAAAATAATGTCATAATTTGTCCAGTAAAAATATGTTTAGATTTTATCTACTGAGTCAAACACTAGATTTTGGTCACTGAGGTCGTGACATCAAACCACAAACAGAAACAGTTTGAAGGTTGTTGCCACTAAAAGTTCTCTGCCCAATGATTTTATTGTCTTTATTAGATGTTTCAAACATTTTTACAGTTTGTATTCAGTTGTACTTCATCTCCAAAGGAGATGTGAAAATAAAATAGTTTTTATTAAAAATATTCTGTTTGTAACTTTTGTTAAAGAAAATAAAAGGAGAGAGAAAAAAAGTTGAATTTGGAATGAAAAAAGTCAGATTAGATTTTTTTGGCTCTATTTGAAATAAATCAAATCGTTCAGAACCCTGAAGCAGCAGCTGCAGACACAGATGAAACTAATAAATTAAGATCTGTTTGTAAAGTAGATCTGGGTCCTGCTCAGATCCTCGGCTGGAATCTTGAAATTACAGACAGTAATACCAACTTCTGGGAGAAAAATCTGACGTTTCAGAAAAAATACCAAAATCCAGTTTACTTAAATAAATAAAACAAGAATACTAATCTTTTGATGTGTATAAGAAAAATATCAAAGTTTATGAGGAAAAACAATCAGATTCTCTTCCATGTTTGTTTTGGACGACACTTCTTCTTCTGTAACAAACTCTACGGCCCGATCCGAATTCTTCCCTTCTCCTTCATTTATGGCTCCAAATGGAAAAAATAGTGTCTAATATTTCGGAGGTCACTTTCATTTGATGACATCACCAATAGACGCCGGTCCACTAGTGTTAGCGTGGAGCTTCCAGCGCTTGAATACACATATCAACATCGGTTTATAACTTTAAAAAGGTCACGCTACAATAAAAGTCTTCACTTACATTTAAATGTGACTGTGGTTCAGAGCTCATCCACAGAAGAAAAGAGCTTTTACCCTCGGAGGGATTCTTTAGCTATTGACCCAATGCTTGGGGGTGAAACTCAAGAACTACATTTCCCAGACACACTTGCTCTTAAACTTCCCCCTCAAATGGATCAGATTGGGCCTCATTCTCAGATGCAGCGCCCTCTAGTGGAAGAAACAACTGCTAAAGGACAGCTGATGTTTACTGAGAAAATAACAAATATATGAGTCCATTTATGTCTGAAACACACAAATAAGTCGCATCACAGTATAAACTATGACAAAACTGTGACTTATACACCGGAAAATACGGTAGTTACACAGATAGATGTTGCTGAGATAACAGTGAGTGGTGGATTAAATAAATAGTTGACTAGTCGTGAGTCTGAAGATCTTGAAGCAGATCCGTCGGGATGAAGGCAGATCCGTCGGGATGAAGGCAGATCCGTCGGGATGAAGGCAGATCCGTCGGGATGAAGGCAGATCCGTCGGGATGAAGGCAGATCCGTCGGGATGAAGGCAGATCCGTCGGGATGAAGGCAGATCCGTCGGGATGAAGGCAGATCCGTCGGGATGAAGGCAGATCCGTCGGGATGAAGGCAGATCCGTCGGGATGAAGGCAGATCCGTCGGGATGAAGGCAGATCCGTCGGGATGAAGGCAGATCCGTCGGGATGAAGGCAGATCCGTCGGGATGAAGGCAGATCCGTCGGGATGAAGGCAGATCCGTCGGGATGAAGGCAGATCCGTCGGGATGAAGGCAGATCCGTCGGGATGAAGGCAGATCCGTCGGGATGAAGGCAGATCCGTCGGGATGAAGGCAGATCCGTCGGGATGAAGGCAGATCCGTCGGGATGAAGGCAGATCCGTCGGGATGAAGGCAGATCCGTCGGGATGAAGGCAGATCCGTCGGGATGAAGGCAGATCCGTCGGGATGAAGGCAGATCCGTCGGGATGAAGGCAGATCCGTCGGGATGAAGGCAGATCCGTCGGGATGAAGGCAGATCCGTCGGGATGAAGGCAGATCCGTCGGGATGAAGGCAGATCCGTCGGGATGAAGGCAGATCCGTCGGGATGAAGGCAGATCCGTCGGGATGAAGGCAGATCCGTCGGGATGAAGGCAGATCCGTCGGGATGAAGGCAGATCCGTCGGGATGAAGGCAGATCCGTCGGGATGAAGGCAGATCCGTCGGGATGAAGGCAGATCCGTCGGGATGAAGGCAGATCCGTCGGGATGAAGGCAGATCCGTCGGGATGAAGGCAGATCCGTCGGGATGAAGGCAGATCATGTATCGGGATTAAGGCAGATCTGTCGGGATGAAGGCAGATCCGTCGGGATGAAGCCACATCTGTCCTGCAGCTTCACACTGTTTTGTGAGATGATTCCAGTGATTGTGAACGATCTCTGAACTGATCTGAACCATCGACCTTCAGCTGCTGCTGTGCAGAGACTCTGTGAGCATCAGCACAGATGTTCTTCTCACATTCCTGCCTCTCTATTCACACATGACTGCATTCCTGAAGTTAACATCCAAACCGTTTTAAAGAGCTCTGGTCTCAAACCAGCACGTCCTGATGTGACCGTGGTGGAGGGGGTGATGCCGACCCCAACCAGGACCCCTGAGACCAAAGAATGTTGATGTGGAAGAAAGGCTTGAGCAGAGCTTTCTGCCGCCGCAGACTTTGTCACTTTGTGTACGTCAGGCTGAAGGGAACGGCGGCGGACGGCGCTGCGCCTCGCTGTGTCTTGATGAAGAGTGAAGAAGACGCGCAGGTCAGCCGGCGGTTTCTGGTCAGAGCGTGGGAGAGCGGGAGAGGCCGAGCAGAGAGACGTTTGTGGTTTGCTGGTGTCTCTGCATACCTGACTAATGAGGGACGATCAAAGCAGCTCCTGACAGCAGGAATGAGGAGTGAGGAAGAGGAGGGAGCAGCAGCCCTGCTGATGATTACCAACTGAAACAGCTCACATCTGCTGGCAGCCGATAAGAGGAATCCTCAGACTATGGAGACGTTTCCACTCCTGCCGACACGCTGCTTTTCAGGAAAACACGGAGAATAGTTCATTAGATTCTAGTTTCTATTCAGAAACTTGATTTAATGAACTCCTTCATTGTGAGAACATCTGGATTCACCTGATCTTCTGATTCTTCCCTTTAAGAGCAACTCCAATGAAAACCGAGTTTCTAACATCTGATGACGAGAGATGAAGAAAATGTAGATACAAATTAGATTTCTGAGGATTCCTTTATCCACTTGTTGTGAATCAGGACCAGACAGTTGGAAAAGATTGTAGATGTGATGTACAGGATACAGTCAGCGGGCCACAAGCTCCGCCCCATTCTGATGCAGACAATAGATCCATGAAGGTCTTTGTTCAGCTGGAATCCGGATCAGAACCGGACAGCGGGTTATTAGGTTGGGGGTGTGAGGGGCTGTAAGCTGGTGGGAGTGGATGTAAACAGATGGATGATGGGAAATGGCAGCAAGCTCACTCCACACCAACAGTCCCGCCCACGAACGACACAGGATTTAATGTTTTGGTTAAAAACCTATAAAGCTTTTGTTTGTGTCAGGAAGATCGATAAAGGTTTGTTGAGGTTGTGATCGTGGGTTTGATTCCCATGTGCGTACCTGAAACCATACTCCAGTAAAAGTACAGATACCATAAAAATTACCTCATTTCAAGTTACAAGTCACCAATTCTAATAAGCTCAGTGGCCCTGTGGTGGAGTGTCCGCCCTGAGACTAGAAGGTTGTGAGTTCAAATTCCAGCCAAGTCAGACCAAAGACCCTCAAAATGACCCAGTGCCTCCCTGCTCGACACCCAGCATTAAGAGGTTGGATTCGGGGAGGTTGAACCACCAAATGGTTCCCAAATGCGGCTGTGTCTGCAGCTCCCCACTCCCCCAGGGGAGGGGTCAAATGTGGAGAACAAATTTCACACACTGACAGCCGATGGGACTTTAGCTTTAATACTTGAGTAAAAGTAATAAAGAATTTAAAAGTATTTTACTCGTACTGAATGTAGACTCAGAAGACCAAGAGATGTGAAAAACAGTAAACTCTCATTGAGGTTTATTTTTTAAATATTTCTAGAAATGAAACACCTCAATGTTTCAAAATGGCAGAACAAAATAAATAATAACTGGAACAAAAAGTGGGTCTCTTTCGCACTCAAATGTTCAAAGAAAGAACAAACAGTTAAAAGTAGTAAAATGTAGTAAATTCTGAAGTTTTTCTGTTTTGGTTGTAATATTGTCAGTGACCACTGGGGGGCAGTCCAGCACAAGAGTCGGCCTCCTGTCTAAGCAGCTGCTGTGTAGGATGTGCTGTTTGTTGGGGGGGTTGTGTGCACGTTGATGTGTGGGTGACGTGCACACACACTTTCTAACCTGTAGAGAGTTCAGCCCGTCCGCCATGCCCCTCCCCCTCCAGGTGAGTTAGTTTGAAGTCGGCTCACAGGAGCGCCGCTCTTTCCACGAGGCCCAGAAGAAGAAGGAGAGGTGAGTTCTCCTGACCCCTCATCAGGCGGCGAAGGACAGAGGGGGAAGAATACGCCATTGTGCCGGAGCGCCGCAGATGATGAAATTCAAGATCCCAGAGCTGCGGCTGCGTCTTAATCTCAGGGCCCAACCTCGCTCGGCTCTAATCCCTCCCCGTCAAATTACTGGCCCCGGCTAGATTGTATTTTGTCATTGAAAGTGGCGGTGTCAAACACTACCTTTTTCTCTCCTCTATTTGTTCATCTGCCAGGGCGAATCACATAATCAGAAGATGGAGAGGGGGTGACGGCTGCAAACGGCGCCACTGTAGTATCTCCAAATTGCATGCTCCCCTCGCCTTTCACCCTCTTTCAAACAGCCACACATTATCAAAAAGGTGGGCAAATTGAGAGTTCAGATTGGACGGCTACATTTAAAGGCATTGTGCTGACGGGCTCTTTTGTGTATGCGTGGCGCGGGCGGGCGGGGGTTAATGTGTGGTTGTATGGCGGCGTGTATTCTTCCTCCGTTAGCATATCAGCCCGAGCTGCAGATTGGAGACCAACTTCCCTCATCTTCAAAGCTTTGTGGGGATTTAAATACCACACACAGAGGACCGTTGTATTAGAGTGAGAAGCTATCATGTCTGAATATATTGAATATACACAGACTCCAAAGCCCCCATCTTTGTGCTCCTCCCCCAGCGCTCGCCATTCAGGTCCGCGTTTCCTCTCCTGCATTACAGTCACTGAAGAGGACGAAGTTTGAGCCTGAAAGGATGATCAACCTGACGATTGATCAACCTGACGATTGATCAACCTGACGATTGATCAACCTGACGATTGATCAACCTGACGATTGATCGACCTGACGATTGATCGACCTGACGATTGATCAACCTGACGATTGATCAACCTGACGATTGATCAATCTACACAATAATTAGTGAAATATGAATTATAGCTTTTATTTTGTTTTCCATCTCATTAAAATACATTTTTAATTATTAAATAAGTTACTTTAGATTCCTTAAAGACATTCTGTGAGAGTTTTTGTTGTGAAAGTCTATTTTTACTCATGATTTTGTGGATTATTGTAACTCTGATAAATGTGGGAAAGTTCAGAAACGATCACAAATGTCACCTTTAAAAATTAAGTTATTGAAATTAATTTTATTTTCAGAATAAAATGGATTTTTTCAAATCCATTTTATTCTGAAATATTTTCTTCTCAATTGTGAAAGAAAGAACGTTTCACCTTTCATTGGTTTAAATATTTATTTAAAAGTAAAAACAAAATGTTTTAGAATAGAAACATGGCAAAAAATGAGACTGAAGTAAAAAGTAAATTTGCAAATCTAAATTAAATTGATTAATTAGATTAGCTGTGAAACCAAACGGGAGAAGATGTTCAGATGTTCTCCTCTACTCTAATAAATGACAGACATGTATATTTATTATTATGAACGGTCGTATCGAGTCATTAACGGTTGGGATTTCCTATGTTGTTTCTGGATCTTCTGTTGTACAAAAACTGAATTATAACTTATAACTGTTTTGTTTAAATAAATGTGAAAAATGATCTAATATTTTGTGTAAATATAAAATATTTATATATTCTATCCTATTCTTTTACTTCTTCTACTTTATTCTTAAACTTTTTGGTATAAATTATAATTGTATTCTTTTAATAACAGCATGAATGAGACACTGACCAGTGAGCACTTTTAAATGTCATTGTACATGTGAAAATGACTAATAAATCTATTCTAATATTATATCTGGAGTATAATTAAAAAGTCATAAAAAGGGAATGCAAGAAAAGCAAGAAACAAGAAAATAAAAGTAGTGGGTAATAATGCAATAAATTGAAATTAAAATTAATTTTAAGTTGAATTCAAGAGAACCAATAATCAGTTGTTTTTGCTTCAAAAATGCTCTAAAAACAGATAAAAGTTTAGAAATTCAAAACTTTTATTGTCAACTCTGGTTGTAGATTTGCTGTATTTTTAACATTTTTATAACCTTTTTCAAAGGAAATAAAATGTTTATCCCTCTAACTACTTATTACTATCCCATATGATCATTTTCCCCAAATATTACATTATATCCTATAAAATGAGGTTAAAAATATCAAAAATACAGATTTCTGTTTGCAGGAGTGATGAAGTTTTACTATTTTGTTGCAGTATGCAGCTTCACAGGTAGGGGGCACCAGACCTCACCTGGTTGATGTGATTTACCTTCAGACTCGAACAGAATAAATCAAACGCTTAAATTCGGCTGGTTTTATTTTGTGGGTGCAGATAGAGGTCCGCCTCCTCTGCTTGCCTGGAACGTATTACGTAAGCCACTGGCTTGTGAGCGCCGCCGGGCCGCGGGGAAGAAACAATTATTTCAGCTCCCGGCTATTCACGCAGAGGTGACAAAAGCTGGTATGAAGTATGAAATCCCAGAAGTGCCCCCACGCGCCGCGGCCGGCAAATTGGGATTAATTGTCTCTCTTGTTCAGGGACGTGTCTCCAAAGTTTCACCTTTGCTCGTCTCCTGAATAGTTTTGTGGACGTTTGGCGACATGACGGAGCGGGAGCGCCGGAGGGAGGGGCAGCACTTCCTGTCGCTGTACGGTCCGCTCACACATGCTTCCCACATTAATTCAATCTAATTAATTGTCCTGTGGAGAGGGAACAGATGCTTGTGATCACCCCCCATGCTCAGACCCCTCCCTGAGCAGCCTCGCACACATTTATGACAAAGCTGCTTTCATTCAGGGGCGTGAAGAAACGGCGCTCCGCTCCAGCTTCAGGGAAACAGGGAAAAAGTCACATACTCGGATCTGTTTCTGCTCTGGTGTCCCCCAGAAACCGGATTCAGGTCTGGGGGGCCATTTGTCTGAGTGTCAGCTCCGTTGTGTGTCAGGCTGGGTTGTGTATTTGTGGGTTGTAGGTGGCTGTGAGACCGGGTGGTCCCTCCTGTCGCCCTAATAGGCTTACAGGCCCCTAATCCACAGCACACCGCCCTGTCACATGACCAGTCCGCTGACTAACCGCCTCGCTGTTGTGAAGTTTGTGTGTCTGCAGGTGTGTGAGTCTGCAGCAGTGAAGTTTGTGAGTCTGTAGCAGGTGTGTGTCTGTTAAATCCTGCGGTCTGTGTTGGAGGTAAATGCTGTCTGTGTTATCAGGGCGTCACCTGCTTTCCTCAAATAAGTTTACCTACTTCATCCTGACATCCTGTAGCCGTACGGTCAATGGAGACCAATACTTTAGTAACGACTAGACTATAGTGTGAGGCCAGCGTACCTCCCTTACATTAGAGAGAACATGTTAACATTTGCCTCACAATTACTTCACAGTTCACTAACCACATGCACAGCAATCCTATGGTCCATTTCACTTAGCCTCAAAGGAACTTCAAGACACACCTGTGCTCCTCTTAAGACTGTCGTCCACAAAGCTGTAGATCTAGGGCCACACGAGATCTTTAAAGACTTTGCTCTGAAACACTAACGACAAAATGACCGAGTGGTAAACGGTGTATACTTGTATAGTAGCACTTTTCTATCTTCCTTGAAGGCCCAAAACCCTTCCAGACACTGATGCCGAACAGAATCCAACCTATAACCACCAGAGACAAGTAAGAGTTCAGTGTCAAGTACAAGACCTGCAATCCTCTGATCAGAGGTCAACCGCCCTACCGCTGCACCACAGCCCCCCGACACAGAGGCTGGGCCAAAGGAATGAAATGAACAGAACAACACTATCTCTGCACTAGAAACAAAACGAGAACACAGAAGACTCGCTGACTTCTCTACTGAAGAGATACAGTACAGTAGTTGGCAAGGCAAGTTTATTCGTATAGCGCATTTCATGTACAGAGACAGTTCAAAGTGCTTTACATAAAACATTAAAAGAAACAATCAAAAGAAATAGTACTGGCACAAACTAACTTACCTAGTACCTAGAACATGATATGGGGTACCTGGTCTTACCTGTCCACCAACCACCTACACACTCCAGCACACAGGAGACCAGACTGAATCCACAAGAGCCTCCTTCTCAGTGAACCTCAGGCCCTTTTATGTGGTCCAGGTGGGAGACTGAGGCCTGATTGGTCAGCTCGTCAGGCCTCCACCAGGTGTCTTCACTCAGCGCAAGGATCACATGCAGACGAGAAAGAAAGACACTAGAAAACTCTACATGTCAAAGTCAGTCCTCGAGGGCCGGTGTCCTGCATGTCTCCCAACCAACCTGCCATTCGAGCTCCTCATTGGCCAAACACACCTGATCCAGGTAATCATCAGCAGATAAGGTGGGGTTTCTGGAAAACCAGCTGGAGGCTGGTTGACTTTGGGCAGCTCCGCTCTACATGTATCATGGGGGTCGACCCGGCAGCTCCTCTCTACAACCCTTCACGGATAACCCCAAAACCCCATGATACGTGACAAGTCTGTCCCTGCAGGAGTGCAGGTGACCAAGGCTTTAAACTGTGG
>NW_023417129.1:6153-15797 GCF_002922805.2 Oryzias melastigma | reverse complement strand
GACCAGAGTTCTAGAGTTCTGGTCTTGGTGAGTTTAGGACCAGAGTTCTCTAGTTCTGGTCTTGGCGAGTTTCGAACCCCAGTTCTTGAGTTCAGGTCTTGATGAGTTCAGGACCAGAGTTCTCTAGTTCTGGTCTTGGTGGGTTTAGGGCCAGAGTTCTAGAGTTCTGGTCTTTGCTTCAGTCTGGGCTAACAGAACCAAACTGGCTGTCCTGCAAAGGCCTGTTCAGACCCGGCTGTGTGCAGCTTAGCTTGCAGTCTTGTCCTAATCCTAAGGGAGAAAAACAAACTGTGCTATCATGTTCCTGCCTGCTGTCTCCAAGATAATCCAGAAAAATCCACAATTTCAGTGACCAAGAAGCTCACCTGCAGCTGAGGGCTCAGGTGAGAATCCACCTGAGGATGAGGGCTTCACAGCCAGCTGGGTTATTATTATTTCACATTCTTGTTTTAAAATCGTTTCCCAGAAGTCCCATCATGCATCGTTCGCTGGCACGTTGCCCTCTTCTCTTCATGGCCTCACATGCTAACCCCACCTTCCTCCTCGTCCTCCTCATCACTTGTTTTCATTGTCCTGATCACGCTGGCGATCGGCGGGACGGCAGTTATTATCTCCCCCCTTGATTATTTATTTTTCTGTGATTCGAGATGGCAGCTTGTGATGAACACAGGCGTGTTGGGCTCAGGCGGCGCTGAGCCCGCTAAATCCGTCTGTTTACCCACAAGCCTGACCCACTGGGCCCGAGTAGGCGGAGCCTCCCTTCCGACTCTGGTGTGTGTGTGTGGCGCCAGGCAGTCCCCATGAACTTGTGTTAAACTTGTGCGTAAGGCGACATCTTTTTCTTTTTTAATCCGCTCACAGCGGCTACGTGTGTGTTTGTGTGTGAACATTCGATGCAGCAAACGCACACAAACGCACACAGACGCACACAGACGCACACAGACACACACAGACACACACAGGCAGCTGTTCTGCTAAGTGACAATGAATGGGGTCTTGTGATGTGCTCTGATGCTGGTGCTAAGCCAGTCACTGACAGTTAGGCTGATCCCTAACATGCTCTGTTTAGGACATAAGTCTGTTTGCAGAGCGCTGCACCCTGACAGTCGGGGGTCAGGAATTTGAGGTGCTTTGCACTAAATGTTTGCACACACAAATGTTTCTCTGCAAGTGTTTCAGAAGATGAATGGAGTCTGGACAGAGACCTCTCACTCTGATGGTTTTGAGTCGTCTGTGTTTTCACTCCTATATCAGACTCTAAAAGGAAAATAATTCACATTTATGAATAGGTAAGTGCTGAGAAACGTCACAGTTGAGACCAAAGTCTTTCATACATTCAGCTGTTCAGCTCAGTCGCTTCCTGCTGGTCCTTTTTATCACATTTACAGTGCAGAAAGTTAAATTACTGATAAAAAGATCCTCAGGCTGAAGAATTCAGAAAAACTGAGTCTTTCAATTAAACTCTACTTTTAAAAATCTTTTTCTAAATTACAGTTTCCAAATCCCAGCTGGGGGATTTGGGACCTTTCTGTGTGGAGTTTGCATGTTCTCCCCGTGCATGCGTGGGTTTTCACCGGGGACTCTGGCTTCCTCCCACCGTCCAAAAACATGCTTCATAGGTTGATTGGTGACTCTAAATTGCCCCTAGGTGTGACTCTGAGAGTAAATGTGTGTGATTGAGGCCCTGAGACAGACTGGAGACCTGTCCAGGGTGTACCCCGCCTTCACCCATCAGTGGCCGGGATAGGCTCCAGCACCCCCGCGACCCCGGAAGGGACAAAGCGGTCAGGAAGATCAATGAACGAATAATTTACAGTTTCAGTTTTTAAAAATATTTTCATTCAGTCTTTCATTAATTGGTTTAGTTTGGTATTTGTATTTTTTACATAATATCCAGAATAAACAAACAATAAAAAGAGAACAGGATGAAGTTTATTAGATACACATCCTTCAATGTCCTCAATGTCCACTAGACCTGCACATCACAATATCAGCCTGTGCGGTACACGTATTGAAAAAGACGGCTTAAGTTGCGATAAATGGTTACCTTAAATGTTTACACATTTAAAAAAAAAAACTTATGATCCTTGAAGTATTTAACAAATTAAATGTAGTCCTTTTATTTTTTTCCTTTCATGAAGCATCAGGGACATCAGAAACACAAAATCATGTACAGATTTGCTCCAGCTAAATCAAAATACTTTATGTATACAAATATACATAGTTTAGATGACCCCGCCGTGGGCCTTTCACTATCAATACCACAAAATAAACAAAAGGAAGCAACGTGAGATCAATTACCTTTAACATAACTCTTCAATATGATTCTCCTAAACATAATTTTAAACTGGACAAAGTGTGTACAACTTTTCAAATCCATTTGTTATAAGTTCCAAAGGTTAACATCAATGAACCAATCAGGTGGATCTCTTATGTTGGATACTCACCTACTATGTAGACGGGAGTCATTTGGAGAATAATTCAAGTTCTGTTGAATTTATTGAAATAACACTGATGCAGTTAAATGTAAATGATGAATTAGTTGTTTTGATACATTCTCATGTATGGAAGTCATATCGTCATTGCAATTCTAGTCACTAATATCACAAGTTTTTCTAATATCGTGCAGCCCTAATGTCCACAAACCAATGAGATACAATCAAAATAGTAAAAACAATTCTTTGTAAATAGAAGTAAATCAAATCCTTTACATTTGTGTTTTATAATCATTTATTCATTTATGTTATAGACATTTTTAAAACTGTGTAAAATAAGTATTTAATTTTAATTTATCACTCGATTCATTCCATAATTTCACACCAAGAACAGAAACCCGTCTCGCCTTAACATTAGTTTGAACTAAAATCTGTTCAAACTGATAAAGACCTCTTGAATTATACTGACTATTAAAGTAAAAACTTTCTGTTTATTTTTGGACGACATTATGTTAAAGTCAATAAACAGTTTCTAATGCTTCCCTATAAACAATGTCCTTTGAGACCATAAATCATGTTTCTAGTCATGAAATGTTCAGCTGATTCTATCATACAGCTAATTATTTTGTAATGTAGTTTTCTTCACAGCAAGTAGACTATTTACTGACTTTTTTTTAAAGCATTTTCAAGTTTTTTTAACATGTTTTTACAAATAAAAGCGTCTTTAACAGGACAAAAGCTCTCTGTTAGCTACATCAAGTTGTCTGATGTTTTATTCAGTATTTGGAACGTTTCTAAGCTTTCTAAACACGTTTGTTGTCTTCAAACAGCTTCTGCTCTCCAGCATTTCACTCCTTTAATTTTTCTATTAATGGATGCTTTTGTTTTTGTCACATATAAATGCACAAAAATAAAATTTCGGAACCCCCTATTGTTCTCTTGTAAAGAATTTCTAAGAACACGATTTGGCTCCCGCACACATCCACACACATGGTAAGACACACCAGCTCCTTATCCTATCCCTCCACTAATTCCCCCTTGGTAGAAGGTGCTCATTGTTTCTTTTTCATTCTAATCTCTACCTCTCCTTTTTTCCAAAATCCATATTAGATTCTCTTTGAGTTGGCCACAATCGGAGGCAGTGAAGCAGAGCATCACCCGGCTAATGCTCTTTGTCTCCCTAGATTTGCCACTTAGCATGGAGAGTACACCTTTGTCATGGAGCAGGATGGGAGAGAAGCAGACTCTCACTTGGGGCAATTGTTTCTTGTCAGAGGCCATCTTAACCCCCCCAACCCCCTTAAGCAAATCAGCTTTGCGTTGGATTAGAGCCCTATCATGGCTCTGTCAGATCTCAACCGGCTGCCAAAAACACCCAAAACAAACAAAGTAGAAACTCCAACCCCGTCCACACAAACAACAATCTTTTTGTATCTTTATAGAAGATGTCTTTCTGAATTATAAATGAGACTTTCCAACTTCTTTGTGTCTGTGAAGTGAAGTTCATGTCCAACTGGGGGTTTTCTGAAACAAAGTATTTTAGTAGTTTTCACTACTTTGGAAACTCAGCTGGAACTAAAGGAGGGAAGTGAGAGAAAACCAAAAAGGAATTCACATTAACCTACGTGAGTTTGGAGTCTCTCAGAGTCTGTGGCTGCAGCAGGACCACAGACATCTGTAGTCATTGCACCGGAGTGAGCCTGGGTCATCCTGTGAGTCCTCTGACTATCATCATACATGATGAATACGCTCCTGCAGCTCCACATACAACCTGCCACCCAGCAGACACTTTCATTTCAGGGGTTACATCTCTGACAGATTACTCTTAACTGGAGCGCTTTTGATGTACCAAGATGTTCAGTTAATACTTTCTTTAACTTTAAAAAACACAGTTTTCTTGGTTTGGACAGCAGTTTTCTTCACCAACAGGATTCTGGATCATGTGACGCATCTCTGGTCGGAAAGTTTGTGATTGTTTGTGTCAGAGTTGTCCTGCGGCTTGAATGCGCTCTCGTCCTGCGACGTGCACGTACGTGCACACACCCAGCTGGAGATTACAGCCAGCACGGTGAATCTTAGGCTTGATATGTGAACTGCAGCCTCATGGATGGGCAGTAATCAATCCCAGATACGGTAGGCCGGTATATTGGCTGAGTAAATGTGTGTGTGGCGATCTCATTGGTCATTTTAGGACCCTGTGATGGTAAGAGATGGTTAAATGAAGGAAAAGTGATGAGCAGGCACTTCATAGACCTGCAATAAACCCTCGATAATCCCTTCCGCCTATCTGTCTCTCCTCCACCCTGCTGTCTGTCTAATTTCTCCATCATTTTCTCTTTCTTTCTGTCACTCTGTCTTTCCTGGTGTTGTCTTTACTCTCTTTCCCTCCATTGCTTGACCATCTCTCTTCATTTCAGCCCCCATGCGTTCCTTTTTCTCCGCAGAAGTGCAGAGCCAGGGCTTTTGCCTGCTGGTAATTTATTTTCCCATTAGCCCCCCGTGTGAAGTGGCTGCTCTGGGTCTGAGTGTGTGTGTACGTACGTGGTGGTGGGGGTGTCACTGAGGGGCCACCCTAAAGAAAACCCGCAGCAGTAAAGAGGAGGGCACCCTGGACATGCTGATAAGACGAAAGCGAGGCCGGATGGAGGAGAGGCGGAGAAACCGGCGTGGTGTCCGTCTGAAGATGGTTTGAACGAAACACTGAAGGGAAAGCTGGATGTGTTCTTGTTACTCACTGAGGGAAACAAATGTTTTCATTTAGTCTGATATGTTTACTCGCGTTTACCTCTTTTAATGTTTTCTAAATCTTTAAACGCTCACAGAAACAGATTACACTTTACTGTCTTTAAAACTAAACTGGTTTCATGAATGGGATTTTTATTGGGATAGTCTTGGAGTGTTTAGATGACAGCGAGCAGGTCATGAAGAAAAGGCAGAGAAATGCAGAAGGAAAACATCAAATTCTGAGAGAGAAGATGAATGAGTCCTGATTCTCAACGTGGTTTTTGTTCTTTTTGTTGATGAAGCAGTGATGGATACACACCTGTGTTGGCTGAGGGATTCAGCGTTCACACTCTTATCAGTGGTCACTGTTTCACACTAACAGATTTGAACAGGTACAGTGATGGGCAGGAGACCCTCAGATTATATTTATTCATTTATTTAAAGGGGCCAGGACAAAAAAAAAACATTCACAATTTCAAATGTAACTGAGGCCGTGTCCACAGGCCATCTAGCTAACAGCTAATTTGCAGACCAGGTCCCTGAAAATATACATAAGAGCAACAAAAACAAAGACACAAACACCAACACACAAAATACATAAAATCCAGAACAATCACAACACGACAAAACAGTTCTGAACCCAAAGAGACACTAAAACGTTTAGAGGACTTTTCAAGTTCAGTTTCCTTTCTTCCTATTAAAAAGGCTAGCTGATGGCGTTAATAGCGTTGTCGTGTTAGAATTATTTTGCTTTTGTGTTTCCATCCATCTTCTTCTGCTCATCAAGGACTGGGTTGTGGGGGCAGCAGTGACCAATGAGACTTCCCTCTCCCAGCTCATGACCATAGGGGTGTACTGGAACGAAGATCGACCGGTAATTCGAGAGCTTTGCTTTCTGGCTCAGGTCTCTATTCACCACAACGGACTGGAGTAGTGTCCGGAATAGCGACCGCATACCGATGGACGCCGCTCCAATCCGCCTGTCGATCTCACGCTCCGATCTTCCGTCACTCGTGAACAAGACCACAAGATATTTAAACTCCTCCCTTGAGGCAGGAGCACTCCACCCACCAGGCTGACTACCTTTCTCTGGTCTTTCATGTTTGATTTTATATTTTTTTGAAGCACTTGGGTAAGCAAGTTGATAGTGTAGAAAGATGAGAGGAATACTCTGAGGAACGCCTGAACTCTGTTGACTCAACTTCTCTTGAAGTTGCTCCATCCATCACCCAAAAACCCCAGAGGTAGTCATCAAGTTTCCAGGCACCACCAGTGGTGGAAGAGGGTCTGACCGGAGTCCCTCAAGTCTCTGGATGTTGTGAGGGTGCCTTGGGACCAAACAGAACATCTCCTGCCCCCTTGAAGGAGTTGAAGGATCTTCAGGTTCTGGAAGGATGGAGGCTTAGACTGACAGACGTCTGGGTCTAGCAGCTGAAATACTGGTGTTGGTCTGTTGCAGTGAAGAAGTTTTTCATACTCATGACTACAAGGATCGGATTTGTAATACAAGCGAGGTGGAATAGGTGGGGTTTGGAGCTTCCTTAGAAATGGTGAGGAACTCGACTCCTTCACAATAAGAGACGAAGGTTGAGGTGTCTCGGTCATCTCTTCTCCTGGATGAGTCCCTGGAAAGGTATTCCAGGCCTTTCCCATCAGGAGAAGGCACTCTGGAAAATCCTGGAGGGACTTTGTCAAACAAGCGCAAAATAGTGCCAGAAAAATGGAAAAATTTGGGATATCACAATATTATCATGATATACCACAATAAAGTATATTTTTAATAGTTCTAGACACTTTTCTGTCGCCCTCATGTATCGTCACATCACCCAACACTGAGTTCATGAAGGAACATTACACACTTATCAGCTTTCTCTTTGACAATAAGATGTTTCGCTTGTGAAATTGTTTCAATTCAACCAATTTTGCATAGTAGTAATAGTTTTCAATAACTTAACTGAGCAAAAATGGAATATTCATACATATTTTGTTAATGCTTCTGTCGTAAAGGAGCAGAAAGCTGAATCCACCAAGAAATTAAATCAAAGGAAAACCAATCCATGAATCTTATCAAGTTTTTTGTACGTTAAGTTCAGTCAAAACCCGTTTTTAATGTTCTGACAGCAGCTGTGCAGCAGATTATCAAACACCGTTGGTGTCAGAATATACAAAGACATAGAAACCGTTTAATCCTTCACTTTAACTCCCTCAGGCTCCGACTCTCTGAGTTTTCTTCTCCAGCTGCTGATTGCACAGCAGATGTGATTGTTTAGTGTCTCAGCATGGACTGTTTGTCTGCACAGTAACCTGTCCCACATCCAGAGTCTTAGTCTCACAGAAAGAAAGCTCTCCATGTCTGCAGCTCGCTGTCGTTTTGAAGCGTGTTCACGCGGCGCCGTGGCTCACAGAGCCGGAGTCAGCCATCCTTCCCTTTAAAACAAGCCTAATCCCGCTCTTGTTGGGACTAATCGCTCCTCTGCAGCTTTCTTCTCTCGCTTTGCTCCAAACTTCTTCATACTTCAGCTGTCCTCAGGATAGATGTGATCAGCTGAGATGTTTTCATTTGGACCTGAATGTGACCCCGTCTGTGAAGGAACACTGACCTCATGTGTTGATGCAGCTTCATGGTCGTTGTTGAACCTCTTTTATTAAAAACAGATTGTATTGCAGTTTTTTTTGTAATTTTCTTTTTAATGCACACAAACAGAATGCTTCAGGGAGAAAGACTAAATCCTCAGCTGTAGATGAATATATCGGCTTTAATCCCATTGCTTCCTATAATGCTTCAGTGTGGCATTCATGGACAGTATGTAAAAACGGTTGTCTTATCAGTCTTAAGGCGGACACAAAGGAATCGGATGATTGTGTGTGCGTTTAAAGAGGGATGCAGCTCACTGGATGTCTCCGTTTCCAATAACTTTGACCTTGAGGCGGCCGCAGTCTGCTGACTGGTGGATTTTCAGTGTATGTGTGGTGATGGGCTCGCCATTTCTGCCTCCAGATTGTCGTGTTCATCAAATGAAATCTGGTTTTACTGAACCTCAACGACAAACTAAAACACACATCAACAAAATAATTAATTGGAAAACTGCAAAAAGTAGAGCTTATTGCTGTCTGTAAATATGCAGATGAACATATCCTTGCGTTGACCTCCTCTTGTCCTGTCTCCATTTCAACTTTGTTTTGTTTTATGGCGGCAGCTTAAGTCCGATAGTCATCGTCTTGATGTGAAACCAGTGAGTCGTCACTCATCTTTCTAATACGGCGTTTTAATCTCCTGTTTCTGTAAAACATGCGTGGGACGTCCCTGCACAGTTCAGGAAAAACATGCAGTTCACAGAAGTTCATGTGTGAGGAATAAGGTCACGTTCACGTCTGAGGTCTGGTCCTGCAACGGTCCACGGCTGATTTTGTCTGATGGTCTTCTTGGTTTGGAGGGTTTTATTCACACACAGATGAAAATTATGTTTTTAACGTGTTTTTAACGTGTTTTAACGTGATTGTGAGGCTTTTTTCTGATGATGGAGGACATTCATGAAGAAAGTTGAGCTTAAAATAGCATTTCTGGGTATTTCTTAATTCAAGTTGTGAAGCAGATGAAAAAATGCAGGTTGAAAAAGCTTGTAGTTGTTTCATGGAAATTACAGTTCTGATGCACCCACCCTAAATCTGAATGGAAACGTTTGAAAATGTCTGTGGACTGTGTTGTAGTGAGAAGCTGCCGGCGGTTCTTCTTATACGAGTCAGACTCCAAGCTGCTTGTCCCCATCAGGCATGTTTTTAACTGCAGAGACCCTAAATGATCAGCGGTCAGATCTGTGTTTTCCTGGGGGTTCGGTCTTGTTTAGTCTTCTATTCTCTATAAGAGCTTTTTGTGTGACAGCGAATCAAATCAAGATGAGAGCTTTTATGATCATTCCAGCTGACGGTCCCAGAGAGGACGCTGATTCTGTGTCTGACGGCGTTCTCGCCTCCACAGCTGCAGTTCCTCTCCACAAAGAGGCCGGCTCCTCCTACCCCCCCACACCTATTTGCACCTCCTTTCTTTGGCCTGTCCCATTGGCATTTTAGGGCAGGGCAATTCAGCAGGACCCGGGGCAACCTCCTGCCCTGACCCATGCCCCCCCACCAAGAAAACATCTGTGGATCAATCCAGGGCCAACTGGCAGGAGGGGCTGGAGGGGCACTCTGAGGAACAGCCCTCTCTACGATATGACCCCGTCACCGCTCACAACTACCGATACTCACACCTACATACACACAAACACCTGCACTCACGCACAAACGTGCACTCACACCATCCAGATGAATTCTGCTGCAGTCTTTAGTTCTACAAAGTTTTGGGATTGTTCCTGGTGATGAGTTGGAGGTACTGAAGGTGTGATCGGCTGCCGGTGCGATCGGCTGCATGTGTGATCGGCTGCAGGTGCGATCAGTTGCATGTGCGATCGGCTGCAGGTGCGATCGGCTGCAGGTGCGATCAGCTGC
>NW_023417129.1:0-2269 GCF_002922805.2 Oryzias melastigma | reverse complement strand
AAACGCTTCAGCTGGTCGGGAATTTTGACCTCCAGCTTTCTTTGTCTTTGTGAGAATCTTAATGTGAAGAAGATCCAGTTAAAACAGTTCTCATCGTTCACACTCTTTTTTCATACTTTACTTTCTTTTGCATTTTAATAGTTTATTTAAGAAATCTGAAATACACAGATATGATAAAAATACATCTTTTTAGTGCTCACCAACATTAGATATTTGTAGATACTAGTCCCTAAATTGGAACTACAGACGTGCTTTCTAAAGTGTACTTTGTCTGTTTTATCACTTTTATTGTTTGTAGTATTTTATGGTACTTTTACTGGTGATTTTATTCTATATGAATGTCTTTTATATTTTGCTGTCTTTTATGAATGGATGTTGTTTTTATATTTGAACATTCATTCTCTAGATCACATATCAAAGTCGAGGCCCGGGGGCCGGATCCGGCCCTCCGGGTAATTTATTTTAATGTTATTAATGACCTGATGTTATCTTGTGCTTATTTCTGACAAAATATATTTTTATGGAGGGTAAAATATTGAAAGTTATTTAAGGTTTAAATTGATTTATTCTGGAATAATATTCCTGCATTTTTGTTATTGACAGTTATGTTTAAAGTTACAGTTTTAAAGTTTTAAAAATTAGTATTCTGCAGCTTTTCGGACTATTTTGTTATTTACTAAAGTTTTTCAGGCTGTTTTGGAGTTTAGCTAATATTTCTGTTACATGCTAGCTGTTTTGGCTAACCAATTTTTTTCTTTAGTATTTTAGGCTAATTTGACATTTAGATAATATTCTAGCTGGCTATCAGCTTCAGCATCTTCAGCTTTCAGCTTCAACATTTTCAGCTATCAGCTTCAACATTTTCAGCTTTCAGCTTCAACATTTTCAGCTATCAGCTTCAGCATCTTCAGCAGCCACATTCAGCTTACAGCATTCACACTAGCATTATCGGAGGTAATGCTATATATCTAGTTGATAATTATGTTAAAAAGTTACAGTTTTAAAGTTTAAAAAATGTAGTTTTAGAGTGTTTATTAAATGTTTATCCTGTTCGACCCGCGACCTAAAGTGTGTTTTGGATTTTAGCCCCCCGTGTGATTGAGTTTGACACTCCTGATCTAAATAAATATCTGTCTACAAATGAGAACAATCAGTAAATGGAGAATTCTTTGTTTCCATGAAAACAGCTGTTTCTCTGCGGGGTCAAAATGACCCCTTCACCCTTTCAGGTACACACTGCTGTACTTGTTTGTCCAACACCAAACTGCTGTAGAAACGTCTCACCTAAACCCATTTGTTGGTACACTTAGACACTTTTCTGACCACACAGCAACTCCTGAAAGAAACAAAAAGTTTAAATAAATGAAAGATAACAACAAATATAGCAACTATATTCAGAGACTCGGTGACTTAAACATGAAGCTCGTATCGTTCCTCTCTGCTGTGGTGGATGCAGAGCTCAATCTTTATTGTTCAAATATGAATATATCTTTACTGTTTGTAAACGCAACTGATATATATGATATTCCAAAAATCATAGAAGGGTTTTACTGAACATTTTTATTTGAACTTTTTTCAACAAAAATGAGCCATAAATGGTGATGACTGAAGCCAGGTCTTTGTCAGGCCGGCTGTTTGTGTCTAACTCTTACATTTGTAATCTGTGTTTTGAGCCTGAATAGTTTTGAACCTGTTACTGCGGCTTTTCTCTGTGGATTTGTGTTTGTGAATGAATGCCCCGCGGTCCTCGCGATAAGGCTGAGATTGAGTTTTTGTCTGGCGTGCACGCATGTGTTGGTGTGTGAAGACATCAGGAAGCAGCCAACATAAAGAGGCGGTATCAGCTGATCTAGCTGGGCGCCGGCCTGTGTGTATATGTATATGTGCGCCGGCGCCGCTGTGCTGTGAAAGAGGGCAGCGGCTCTGCTTTGTTCGACATTGTGCGCATGAGAGGAGGAATCCTCAGGGCTCAATTCACTGCTGAGACACAAAGTATTTAAAAAAGCGGCTAAACCTCGGCGCCGGCGAGAGTGGCGTTCACGTGTGAGAGGAAGTGGAATATGTGAGGACAGAAGATGTTTTCACCTGTTTTTTTCCATCACTGCTTTGTCCTTGTAGATAAATGTGTCTTTAATGTGGATTAATGTCTGAGGGTTAAAGTAGAAACACAAATATGTGTAGGTCTGGTGGTAAAACAGACTGATATTCACTGAAAGTATCTCCTTATCCTAACTCACAACGGACTAAATCCTCCCAATCCCAGCAGTAT
>NW_023417128.1:15720-23671 GCF_002922805.2 Oryzias melastigma | reverse complement strand
TTTATGTATTTGTTTATTTATTTATTGCTTGTGGTTGAGTCTATTTATTCCTAGGTGTTTTTGGAGTACTTGTGTTTGATGGGAAGTGGGTGATTGGAACAAGACAGAAATGAACTAGATGTGAGAACAAGGTTCTATTGGGATGCTGCTACTCAAGTGATCCTACTCAGAGGAGTTACATGCAGGAAATGTGGAGTGGGTGGATGCTTCTAAACCTCCAGCAACAAGGGACACCGAAAGGGCTTCAGCAGATTCTGAAGATGAATGGATGGAAAGTTGCAGTGTTTATTTTATATTCAGTTAATGTTTAAAACTAATCTAACAGACATCATTGCCACGAAGAAGCTTCAACTCCTATCCATCTAAAGGAAAAATGAGTGGGAGGAGCTTCCAGCTAATGCATTTAGAATGAATGATGTCTGTTGATATCTCACTAAAAAATTTATGGAAGACACAGGTGATGTTGTGAAATCAGGTTTATTTATTGTGGAGAATTCTACAAAAACATCAGTAATCATTTCTCCATGTTTCGGTTTATATGATTCTTATTAAAAGATTTTTGCCAATAAAGGGGGCTGTGTCTGAATGACAGCCACTTCTGCTGTGTTTCTGTGTCTCTGTGGCTGAGCACATTTTTCTCTGGCTATACAAGCTTATTATTTTTCTTTTATGTACAACATTCATGTATATCTTTGTAAATAAATATTTTGTTTGGATTATTGTCTAGAAAGAGGCAAACTGACATCATTATAATAGTTTAAAGTTTGAAGACAAGAATCCTCTCAGCGTTAAGTTCTAGACATGATTGTTGTGGGCAGATAGACACAGTAATGACCTTATTGAACTACTATCGTTCTGATTTTGTCTACAAGATTTGAAACAATTTCAGCTCTCTGATAAATATCATCTTATGTTTTTAAACTACAGAATCTCTTTTTCATTTACATTGATTTCATCTATACAAAATGGTGTGGGGTATTTCTTTTTAAAAGTGCATAATTTGAAAATCTTGTATGCATTTGTTCATAAAGGCAAATTGGATCCGAGTCAGAATGAAAATGGAAGCAAATACTGACTTTTATGTGTTACTTCACAAACTTGTCATTTACAGCTATAGTGATTGCTTTGGAAACATAAATATGACTCCGATCATCATGATTTCATGATGGTTTCATGATTTAGCTCTTTGTAATCCAATCTATAAGAAAATAACTTGAGGTTTTATATTTAATGCTAAATTTCTTAATTGGTTGTTTTCAATTAATGATTTTTCAAATTAGAATAGAATTTTAAAACAAATATCCCCAAATAACTTTAACATATTGCACAATAGCTGTTGTTTTCCAAAGACAAAACCTTACACATACATTTTGTCACATAC
Organism: Oryzias melastigma; assembly: GCF_002922805.2. Taxonomy (NCBI): domain Eukaryota; kingdom Metazoa; phylum Chordata; class Actinopteri; order Beloniformes; family Adrianichthyidae; genus Oryzias; species Oryzias melastigma. The sequence goes on along the minus strand of NW_023417128.1, from coordinate 22,290 downwards.
TTAAAGTTTATTGTCTTGACAACATTCCTTTTAATTTAAAAAAAAAATATTAACATTTTAAAATGACAAGATATTCACATTTCAATGGAAGTAAAAAATCTATGATCATTTAGAAGTTGTTTCTTGGACATTTAAGACAGATGAATAATGAAGAAAAACATGAAGATTATTTTACACAGTTGGTCTTTTGCCACACAGAAGACAGAACAAATGATCAGTTTAGTTACAAACAGGAACCAATACAAACCCTTTTTGCTTTAGTCACACATTTTGCGAGACTTGCAAACGAAAGAATATTTATATGTACAGGGAATGTCATTCCATCTCTTATCTGTGTCTCTGTTAGTGTGTCCACAGTGTTCTTTGCCTTTATAGTTGTCTGGCTGTCCTGTGGACCAAGCCTGAAAGGTAATTTTGGACCCATCAGACCACAGCCACACTCCTTCCTTCTGAGCATCACTGAGTCCAATCCAGGTTGCTGGCTGAGCAGGGTCGAAGTTTCTGATCAGAGTGTGGACAAAAGTGTCCTCTCCATGACTCTGGACAGACACCAGGTTGGCACCTTGTGACACGCAGTGAAGTTCTGCATCTCCCCAGGTCATTGGTGTAGCAACGTATTTGTAGCAGCGGTTCCCATAGCTGTTCCAGAACGGGGGACAACTGCCACGAAGAAGCTTCAACTCCTGTCCATCTGAAGGATCCACAGCCATCAGAGCGAGACCAACCAAGATGAGGACCAACATGGTGAAGGTTGTCCAGTTATGATGAAGATCGGATCGGTCTTTCTGGAGTTTTCTTGCAGCTGGTTGTGTCTGGAAATCTGTCAGATTGAGACCAAATGCTTTCTTATATACAGTTCAAATGTTCTTCTGGCCAGACACGTGAACATTTTTATGACATTAAACAGTCATGAAACTGATAATGAGTAACCGTTTTCTTAACCTTAATCTCTTCCACAGTACATAATTAGGATGTTTCCGATCAGGACTTCAGATTATAGTTCAGAGCTCCTCCATAAAAAATATATATTTTTTGCATCCTCCTGTTTTTCAATACTTTTCTTATGTTTGCTATTTCCTCTCTATAATTTTTTTTTGTTTGTTTTGCTTTCTAAAAATAAAACGCATTTCACATACTTGGTGAAGCAACTTCCTTTTTGGAACCATTAACGGTATATGAGGGAGTGACGTCACACACACAGAAAACTATTTGTCTTAGGTTCCAACAAAATAAAGCCAATACAGTTGCCATTTTCTTTTGACAGACATATTACCACGTTTGAACAAAAATTATGGAGTGAAAACAGGGTCATCCGATTTGTGTGTGAGTAACGATTGATTTTGTAACTCGTACAATACATTTGTGCGTAACTTTGCACTTGCAATTGTGTTTTCACATGTGCAAAAATTACAAAACACAAGGACTGAATTAATTGGAAACTGTTAACAAAAACTATGAAAGTGACTATTTGTCCATAGTTCTCTAAATACACACGGCTAGAGCTGAAAATTTTTCTTGGCCGCTCTTATTTTGAAAGCTGAAAATACATGGCTTAAAAACTGTGCTGCTTGCTAACTGTTCTTGTTGTTTACAATTATCCCCTAAAATACTCTATTTAACAACAACTAAATTCAGCACTGGATGCATTTAAAATATGTGGGAGCAATGCACCAATGCACATTTTTGCTGCAGTTGTGGCCAACATAATTTTCCATCAGTTTTGTGTTTGATCGCTCTTAAAATAAGTCCCAATAATATGAGCCATAATATAAACCATTAGAATAATCTCTGCTCAAATGAGAGGTTGATACTTTCAATAGAACCTTCAGTTTTAGAGGAGATCATAAATGTGTATTTTGATTTGGGAACGATCTAAAAGAGGGAAACCAATACAGTTATGTAGAGAATTTATAAAATTTCTGTTACAATTGGTGAGGTTACTCTTAATTATTAATGTAAAAATGTTTTAAACAAAGTTCAGTTGTCAGCTTTGTTGCCATTTTGTCTGACGTCACAGTGAAAAGAGTCTTTAACACAACATTCTGTAGAATAATTATCATAATGATCACAGCCATCTATTTTTTTTACATTTTCTTTCAAACAAATGCTAAATGTGTAAATGAAAAGATTCATGTTTGAGGATTCTGTGCTTTAGTTTTGGTTTTTTAAATTATTTTGATCATGTTCTGAGTTGCCCTTGATCCGTCAAGGTTCAAGTTAATCATTCATAGCTGATTTCTAGCACAGTTCACACTGTGTTTGAAAAGGATTATAACTGTGTACCAGAAATTGACTGATTATTTTTTCCCCTTTGATTTTCCAAACAGGAAGTACCTGCTGGTTCCAAGAAGCCAAAATCCCCTTGACCTACATAGAGAAACAAACAGCTATTACTCAGTCATTCTATTTGTCAGAATCAAGTCTCGCTCTGGTACCCTTTTTATTTTATTTTATTGTTTATCTTAATGTTTTTCACCTACAAAACTGGTTATGAACCAAATATGTTCAACCAAATACCCTAAAACGAGAGGGCATAATTTTTGGAATGTCCCACGCGGGAAAAAGCATCAACAACAACAAAAAAAAAAAACACAACTTCAATAGGAACAACCTACTGATTCTTGCCAAATTCTTTTTCAACACACGTGAATGGACAAGCAGGAAACTCAAATTTTCAGCCAATTGCTCGTTTATTCTTTCAATGTATACATATTTCCTAATTTACTTGTTACTGATATTATTCTCACTGTCTCCCAATCTTATGGTTGTTAGATCACATCTGCTATGTGACTGTTAATCAGTAGTTTGAGCACCTGTTCTTTATTTTACGTCCTGTTTTAAAAGGAATGTATCCCTTTGGCCTTGACGTTTTCTGAAAATTAAAAAAAACAAAAACCTTTTGTTAAGTTTCTGGTAACGACGTGTGTATTGAAAGAAAACAACGACTGAATCGACTTCAATATATACCTACTATCTAATTTCTGTCGTGCTGCTTTTAAAGGAATGTATGACTTCTGCCTTGATGTTTTGAGAAATAGTTAAAAAAAAAAGCTTCCAGTAAAATTTGTAGTTTAAATGTATTGAAAGAAAACAGCAACTGTATCGACTTCATTTTGTTGGAGACAGAAGTAAGTCATTTTCTGTGTCACGTCACACTTACTCACTCATATGTAGGTAATTGTTTCAAATAGGAATCTTGGAACCAAGTGAGAGAACTGCATTTTATTAAAAAATAAATAAATAAATAAATAAATAAAACATTTTCATAAAGACAACACAGCAAACATAAGGAAAGAACTGCTTACTGGAACATGACAATAGTGATATCTTTACAACAGTCCTCTAGGATTTATCAGTTAAAGTTCTGATCGGAAACATCCTGAACTTCCTCATTTTACAATCACACAAATACTCATTATCACTTTCATGTCATAAATTAATATTGTTCACGTGTTTAACCAGAACAACGACCCATTTTCCTAAATTTATGGTGAGATAAGATGATACCAGCTTATCAAGTTCAGATACTGTGCTGTTTTTTGATTAATATCATGTATTGGTGGGTGTTCGGAGGTCATTTGAACTGTATAAAAGCAAAAACTTGATCCTCATCTGAAAGAATTCCAGAAAAAAAACAGCTGCAAGTAAACTCCAGAAAGTCCAATCTGATCTTTAACATAACTGGACAACCTTCATGCGGTATCTTGAATCTGAAATATGTTACATTTTATGTTAATCATTTGGCCAGCAGGGGGCAGGCATGCTACACAGAGCTGTGTGTTACGTGTTCGGAAAAGTAGAAGTCAGACAAGCCTGAGCAGCAGGTGTGTTCGATGTACGGAGTGGCTGAATGTAAATAAAAGCTGGTTCACCCTGGTCACCGTTTGGACATTCCTTTTAGATGAAGATGGAACATCTTTTTGGCGACAATGATTTTTGAGGGGGAGGAGCTCCAAAAAGAAGAAACGAAAAGGCAGAAAGGTACGGGCTAACACGTGGCGGAGGTTAGCTTAGCCTCCTACTAAGGAAACATGGCAACAATTGGCACGCTAGCAGCGTTTGATCCGAAGATGCAGACCTTGAACTGTTTTTTTGTTTTTGTTTTTTGCAGCCAATAAAATTTATGATGAAGACAGACAGAAGGCAATATTGATAAGTGTTGTTGGAGCATCAACATACAGTTAAATTAGGTATGCGACCAAAAAATTAAAATTACGTTTATATTTATATCACTGGAAAGGGCTGGAAGAGACCATTCCAACGGTATAAAGATCATTAAGATAGCTCAAAGAATAATAAAGTAATGTCATGTAAAGTGATCAAAAGTATGGTCTAATTTTATTCCTGAATAAATAGGAAAACAGTAACATTTTTGTGACCAGAAACAAAGATTAGTCTTTAAATTGTCATAACTTTCTCATTATTTGTCCAATCGACGAAAGGAGGGTATTGTTGGAAAGCTAATCAAGCAAACTACAAGAATTAAGTCACAAATTTAGTTTTAATCAATATTCATTTACATATTCTCAAATAATCATACAGAAATCTGCTCCTGTATGCTTGTACACATCGCTTGCAGCCAATCAGCTTGCTATATTCATTCACATGACCTCATGTTCCAGCGATCAATTCTGGGACATGGAGGCTTGCGAATAAAAACAGTACCTGCTAATTGTTTTTTTCTCATTAAATTTACAGGAGAGGAAGAATAAATCAACAGTAATTGACTAGTGGTAAAATTAGACAACATAACTTTTTTTTTTTTAAAACCTGACCAGTGGTTTTGTAAACTGCAATTTTCAGCCAGAAAATGTCCTAGCTTGTACTGCACGGATTGAAAAAATTCTAAAAGCAGGTTAAAGAAAAAATTCTGGACTATAATATAAGTAGATGTGCTGGCATGTATACTATTTAGTCACGCTTGCTCTAAGAAGAAGAGAACGCTGCAGCCTCACGCGCAGGCGTGGTTTCTTCGCCAAAACTGCACATACAGCATCCGTAAAGGACACCAGGAACCTCTGACAAGGACAGCCAAAATGCTACAGGTGTAAAGGAACCAGACACACGGCAGCAGAATGTAAGTACAAGAGAAAAAAGTCATGCATGTGGCAAAGTGGGTCATATAGCAAGAGTAGGGCTGTGGATCATTGATTAGGTGGCGATCCAATTTGATTCACGAATCAAGCTCAACAATTCACGAATTGAGCCACGATTCTTACTTTTTAATACAATGCTTATTGCTATGTGTATGTCTATTTATTGGATGGGTGGAAATTGAAATTATTTGTATTTAAACATCATTTATACCTTCATTTAGAACTGGAGATAGAAAAATTTTTTGTCATTTTACATTTTTTTTTATCAATCTTCTGGTTCAGCAGTGAAACAACATCAAAGGATAAAAATGACAGCTGTTTTGGATCATTTAACAGCAAAACCTGAAAATGCTCTCTACCGTTTTCTATCCTCAAAGTTCTTCAATATTTTACTTTCTAAGCATTACATATTGGTGCAGAGCCCGTATGAAATTTGACATTGAAACTGCCCCTGTTGTAAAAGGGTACGGGCCCAGCTTGCTGAATGAGGCTGGCTGGAGGAGATCAGTCTGGATTGGAGAAAATGAAACACAGATGCCAAGCTGAGAGAGTGCATAAAGTCAAGGCAATCGAAAATACACTACAACAAGTGTTGAACAGATATGTTTAAAGAAGAACTGGGAACTCTGAGAGGCACCAAAGCCACCATTTGAGTAAAATCAGACGCCTCTCCCTGCTTCTTCCACCCTCGATCTGTTCCTTTTTTTATGCACGCAAAAGTAGATGAAGAAATAGACCGACTGTTAAGGGAAAACATCATCTCACCTGTCAAGTGTGCTGAGTGGGCAGCGCCTGTGGTTCTTAAACTGACAGGGACTGTATGACTGTGTGGAGATTACAAACTAACTGTAAATACAGTGTAAATACTTTGGAGCAGTGCCCCATACCAAAAGTGGAGGATCTGTTCACTGCACTTTCAGGAGGAAAGCAGTTTTCTAAGTTAGACATGAGTCATGCTTACCAACAAATACTGCTGGTGAGGAATCCAAGAAATATGTGACGGTGAGCACACCGAGGACTTTTCACATACAACAGACTGCCATTCGGAGTAGCATCAGCAACCGCCATCTTCCAGAGGACGATGGAAAACCTTTTGAAAGGTATACCTCTGTTTGTTGTCTACTTGGGTGACATTTTGGTGAGTGGCAAGGATGAGGAAGACCACCTAAAAAACTTAACGGAGGTGCTGAGCAGGTTGGAGGAGGCCGGCCTGCGGCTGAAAAGAAGCAAGTGTGAGTTTATGCAAGAAGAGGTGGAGTATTTGGGGTATAAAGTTGATGCACAAGGGCTTCACCCAGTGCAAAAGAAAGTTGAAGCCATCTTAAATGCTCTGGCTCCCACAAATGTAACAGAGCTTAAAACATACTTGGGTTTGTTAAACTCTTTCAGCAAATTTCTCCCAAACTTGGCAACCTTGTTGGCTCAGCTTCATGAACTTTTGAGACAAAATGTAAAATGGTCATGGCACAGAAGG
>NW_023417128.1:0-10113 GCF_002922805.2 Oryzias melastigma | reverse complement strand
GCCAACTGGGAGGTGAATTTCTAATGAACTCCTGCTGCTCAGCAGAGGCTACGTTCTAGAACAGGACACAGATTTTTGGATTTTGGCTAAAAATGGCAAAATCCTAAAAAACCTGAGAAACCTTTGAAAATAGATCAAAAGATAATTGGAGTGGGACTTTACAAAGTTGATTGCATCTGTTGGATAGTATTATTACTTTTTGGATACATCACTATTTTATGGAAATATTTGATTTTCTATAAATGTAGTGAATTTATGCAATTCAAAGCTTTTGTGACCCCAAAAATGTGCCTCGGTTTAGTCTCTCAGTTCCATCTCCTTAAGTTTATTCAGAATTGGTCCAATTATTTTCTGATGATTTGGGTAAGAGTCAATCAGAGAAGTTGTGTTTTTTACACTGCACCAAGCCTATGTTCTACAGATTAAAACTAAGACATGGCACAAGGTTCAGTAGAAATATGTGTCATAAAATAATCAAATCCTTTTCAAGATTAGCAAATAGTTTCTGGAACACTTTCTCTCTTGCCAGTGCATTCAAGTGCAGATGGATCAAACTCCAAAAGACATTAATCATCAAAGACAATCATATCTTTACGATGAATCACCAACACAGAAACAGTCTGTCCTTTAAAACTGACATCCTGACCTTACTTACACATCCGGTACAGCCTAAAAGTGTGAATGACGGGAAAGAAGTTAGACCTCCACACTGATAGAATCACAAGTTGAGTGCTCAGTGTGATATGATAAAATGAACACCAGTTAATATGAAGGAGAATTACTTTTTTAAAAACTATTGTGCTCTATGAAACTCTATGGTCAAGTGCTAGAGTGTCTGTTTTAGAAAATATGGTGAGATTTATCTCTCTTCATAGTAAAAAAAAACCTTTTAGTGAGAAAACAGGAAGAAACTACTGAGATTATTAAAAAAAATGGTGTAAAACTGATGTATAGAAAATAATTGTCTCATAATGAGGGCCAAACTGTGTTTTTCTTTTTTAAAAAGTTGGTATTTATATGTTAAAAACATCTAAATATTAATATTTTCTCAAAAATTGATTTAAATTATAGAGATGTTTAAGCCTAAACTTTCAATATGTAACACATGCTTTAAATAAGAAATACTCCGCTTTAGTTTTTTTTAAATTTATCTTCATTTTTATCGGCTTTTAATTTATCTATTGCTTTGGTAATTTAACAGTCACGAGATCAATAAGTTTTATTCTATTCTTGCTGGATGTGGAGCTATTTGTTTTTCCCCACTGAAATAAAATTGAGAAAATGTTCATAACTTGTTAAAATCTCTGTTTGAGATCCGGATTCTATTTGACTTTATTAACCTTTCCTCAGGCCATGTTACAGGTCTAGATCGAAGGACAAGTAAAAAGTTACTGTGGGTTCCTCTAGCTATAAGTGAAAAAAATATAACATAAGAAAGTTATAAGCTCTAACATTAGATAAGTAGTTAGACAAAATGACATTTTTAAAATGGAAAAATTGGCATAAACGTTCAAAACTCAAAAGGAAATTTCACTGAATTTGGTCTAAATTTGTTAAACACACATCCCTCCGTATAATTTTTAGATAAACTTAAGAAACTTTGATAAACATTGTGTTTTTTGTCAGATCCAAATTCTTCCCTTCTTCCTACCCCTAAATTTAGCCCTCCAAACGGAGAATTATTGAAAAATAAGCTCATATTTCGCTCGATGACATCATCAGTAGTCGCCAGTTAGCTAGCGTTAGCGCGTAATATACATGAGTGGTTTATAACTTTAAAAAGGTCATGCCCCAACAAAAAGTCATTACTTACGATTAAATATAAACTTCTGTGGTTCAGAGCGCACCAATGTGAGAAATTTGCTTCTCCGCCGCACAGCACAACGTGACAAAAGAAAAAAGGCGGATTGCTCACTTATAAGTGTCACATAAAACCTATAATTTATTCATTTTCAGTAAAATTGGAACATAGTAAAACACTGCTTTAGAAAAGACGAGGGGCTTCAGTGGACTGGACTGAAGGCGGGGTGAGAGGAGACATATTGCTTTGTGGTTGACCGCATTTTCCTTAACAGATGAATTACAACATACTAAACATGAGCAGATATTTACACAACAATGTTACAAAGTGTCCTTTCTCCTATTGTGACCTTTTTTGTTTTGTCATGCAAACAAATTTGACACAAAATGATAAAAAATAATAAGAAACAAAGTGCAGTTTTCCTCTGACTTCCAGTTCATTCATGATTTAAAGAAAAAACTTGAGTGTGGTCACACTCAGTCGCTCTTCTGCTGCCCTCAAGTGGCCATGAAACACAACAACAACACAAAAACACCTCCACGTCTGCGGAATCTTCAAACATGGCACTAAACAAGACGTTTGTCACCAAAAAATGAACTAATTTCAATATTTAACTAACAAAACAACTATTTCATTCTTTAAAAATGATGCCATTTGTGTTTGCACCTCATGTACAGTCATAGAGGAACACATGATAGCTCGAAATATCACTGATGTGGTTTTACAACAACGTCTGCGAGAAAGTAAAACATGATTTCCCATAAAAGAAAAATGACATTTATTTTCAATACAATCAATGCTTAAGTAGGAAAAAATATCACAATGCTGGAGCGTTATCCCACAAAATCCTCTTCGGTTTGGACTTCTTACCATTATTACATATTAAAGGGACATAATAAAGGTCAAATAATGCCTTGGAGTGTGAACGAAATTTTAAGAGTTTTTATTTTTCTTACTGAAAATCACTTCCTTGAAGCAGCTTTTTTTTTTTTTTTGAAGCATTGCACTTTATCCCCAAATTTGCCCTATATAGGCATCTAAATAACAAAAAGTAGTGAGCAATATTTAGGAGAAACCCATCGGTAATGAGTAATGAGCCACTAACACAAAATATGAACTAAAATGATAAAAATGTTACAAAACTTTGGCTGAAAATGTATGCAACAGCATTATTAAAATGCCTAAATTAATATTTTTTAAAGAAATCGGTCTTGACCTTTTAGTTTGGTGTTTAGGATGAAGGTTTTAGAAGGAATGGTGTAAAAATATGTAAATAAATGGGATTTTGACAGGAGTGGTTGACAAATAATGGCTCATACAAGAAGCAGGTATGTATTGTACTTCCTTTTTTCAGTCCCATTCTAAATGGGGTCTCACAGTTTCTAAAAAAATCTATTTCTGAAATGATTTTTTTTTTGTTTTTTTCAGTCATCATATATCTTCAATCTACTCACAAACTTAGTGTAACAAAGCTGCTCTTAATGTGCGACATATCCAATGTTACACCAACAAAGCATTTCAAGGACGTACAGACAAAAAAAAAAAAAACAGAACAGAAGCTGCTTTTTACAGAGGTTGTGTTTCCATAGCAACCTGACATGGCAAACAATCGAGCGAAGAATGGGATGAAGGAGCAGACGTCATCGCTGGGCTTATTCCAGGAAGTCAAAACGCGGCGATTCCTAAGAAAAAAAGAGGCGCTGTAGAAAACAGCTGTGCTGCAGAACTCAACGTGACGCTTGGCACTGAACACCGTTAGGTCCACATTATGTACAGTCCACGTCTCTCAGCATCTATTCACATTAAGACATTGTAGAGAACTGTGGATGAAGAGCGTTTGGCTGGACGGGAGGGCTTTAAAACGGTTCAATCCTCAGACGTTTATGTTGATCTGCAGAGAGTTTTTCTGCAAGGCTCTAAAACGAAAAGTTTCCACTGAACTTATGTATAAGTCTTTGTTGGCAAAGAAACAAACTGATCAACAAGTCAATAAATAAATCAATTATTACAACAACAAAAAAAGTCTACACTTGTTCTGACAGGAACTAGACCAAAAAAAAAAAGCCTCCTCAGGTGTCCGTCTCAGTTTGGCGAATCCTTATCTTCCTCCACAGATCTGTAGAAAGCTCACCGGCTTCATCCTTTCCAAGCACATCTTTATTGAGAGTCCTCATGGTTTCTTTTTTTTTGCCCTCTGCTGTCCCTGCAGACGGATCTCGCTTGTGTTTGATTGTGTGGGATTTTTGCCGGCAACCGTCACCCCTGCCGGGGCGTCCGGCGCGGTTAGGCGCGCGGCTCCAGCTTGTGCGACAGTTTGAAGAGCGTCTGCTGATTGTCGATGATGTGCAGACAGTGCACGCTCGCTCGCACTTCCGGACTGTCCACCCCAATCACCTCGTTACCTAGGAGACGGACAAAAAAAACAAAACAAACTGAACTTCTTTTTTGGAAGAACGCATACATGCAGCACAAATGGTTGGAAGTGCACTGCTACGTCGAGGAAAGACTTTGTGTTCTTCATACTAGTAGTTCATACTTCATACTACAAGTTCAGATTACACCGATTAGAATTCAATAAAAATGAAATATCCAATCTTTATGATCTTTTTTTGCCAAACTTCAACAACAGAGAAGATTAAAGCTAAAGATAAACCAGATAAAGTTAAAAACAGGACTCACCTGGTTGATCACTTTGGCAGTGGCGAATCATTCTCACTGTGTCTGCAATCATGTGCTGTTAAAAAAACACTGCATCAGTAAAACATTACATACCAGAAGAATTTAGTTTAGTCAGCTATAAACTATTTTTTTTAAAACCCTTTAACACTAAAGCTTTAGTTTCAGTGTTGACATTATTTGGACTATTGTAGCCTTTAAATAGCAATAGTTTTTTAATTCAACTGATTTTGATGTGGAGGAAGCAGCTTTACGTTGATATGTAACACTTAACATTTTTGAAGTTCTTACGCAATTAATGTCAATGAACTGATTCTGTTGCAGAGAAAAGAGCTTTGCACCATTTTGAAACACTTAGCAAGGTCTTGCATATTCTGTACAAAGTCTTGCATATCGGTGTCAAGTCCTGCATGTGTGTGCATGTGTAAAGCTTTCCCTACCGGTGAAAAGTTCTTGCATATCGGTGCAAAACTTTGGATATCGGTGTAAAGCGTGGCATGTCGGTGCAAATTCTTGCATATTAGTGTAAAGTCTTGCATACCGGTGTAAAGTTTTGCTAATCGGTGCAAAGCTTTACATATTGTTGTATAAATATGTCCACATTAAGGGCGACAGTGGCTCAGGCGGTAGAGCGGGTCGGCCAATGATCGAAGGATAGGCGGCTCCGGCTCCCGCCAGCCAAGTGTCGTTGTGTCCCTGGGCAAGACACTTAACCCTACTTGCCTCCAGTGTGGCTCCACTGGTGTGTGAATGCGTATGAATATTCCGGTGATGGTCAGAGGGGCCGTAGGCGCGTACTGGCAGCCACGCCTCTGTCAGCCTGCCCCAGGGCAGCTGTGGCTACAACAGTAGCTTACCATCACCAAGTATGAATGAGGTGTGAATGAATAATGGATACACAATGTAAGCGCTTTGAGCGTCTGGAAAAGCGCCGATAAATCCAATCCATTATTATTATTATTACATTGAAAGGTGAGTTGTACCTAAATTTCATTGTAACTGCAATGACAATAAAGGCATTCAATTCAATATCGGTGTGAAGTCTGGCATTTCGGTGCAAAAGTCTTGCATATTGGTGCAAAGCTTTGCATATCAGTGTAAAGTCCTGCATGTCAGTGCAAAGTTTTGCGTAATGGTGCAAAGCATTGCATATCGGTGCAAATTGGTACATGTCAGTGAGACGTGTTGCATATTGGTGCTGATATGAAAAGTCGTTTTTTTTCCGTGTCAGAATAAGCTGATTCACCTTGATTTTGGGAACGGTTGAAGATTTACGGTGTTTTTTGTACGCTGCTGGTTATTTCTCTGGAGTTAAAGGGTTAAAGCCCCGGTCCAACTGGCTTTCACTGCCATATCACAGGTAAAAAATTTGGAAAATCTGCCACACATGCTTAGAAGCGTTAACTTCATGCATGTTCGTGGAATAGAAGTGATACAGAGACTTAAGTCCATTTCACTGTGTGAGTGCGTCCTCCCACGTTCAGCAGTTAAACAGACGTTGTAAGCAGTGGTACAAACGCAGACCGGCCGAGGAAACCGCTGTGCTACAGCCGTACACGAACGCAGAATTTCGGCATCCAAGCGCATGTATGCATGTCTATTCTGTTGCCACATCTCGGCCGTGATCCAGCCGTGATACGGCCGTGAAAGCCAGTGGGACCGGGCCTTAAGCATTACTAATCTAAATACTATCATTACTCTGGTTGATTACTAATCTAAGCCTTGATTGATGTTTTAGAATAAATTAAAAAACAGATGTTTCTTTACCAGTTTTTCAAAGTTGACCAGGTTGTCGTGGAAGGTCTTGTTTCCCTCATGAATAAAAGTGATATCTAAAAACATAAAAGATGCTCAAAATGAACAACTTGAAGACGGAGATGTTTAACAGACATGTGAGTTAAGGGTTTTAGGAAACCTTTCAGAAGAAGAGGCATAAAGGGAATCTTCGGAGGTTTCATCCTTTTGAATGCCTCTCTGTAAGCTTTGTGGTTAAGAGATGGATCCTAAAAGAGATTAGAAAACAGCTTAGAAACAACATGGTGCAGAATATAAGATCTTTTAGTTTAACAAGAACCACTCTGTTCTCACCGTGATGAGCTCCAACTCAGAAAAAAGCTTCTTGAACTTGCCGGGACATTTCTGAAAGAGAAGATTTCACACCGTTTTAGTGAAAATACTAACTTTGATTTAAAAGAAACGCGTGAAACGACGCCCTCACCTCCCATGTTTGGTTAAGTCGACTGACAGCAGCTGTGTTGAGACCCATGATGATGGCAAATGCAGAATTCAGATTTCTTTGGGCTTTACAGCTACATAAAGAAGCATTGGATCAAACCAAAAACATTTGATTTTCCTTGATTTCCTAACTTCTAAACATGGAATTTTTACTTACTGAGCAGCGATTTTGATGAACTTCTTGAGCAGCTGTACTCTCTTGTTGAGGGACACGCACATGAGCACCTCAGACATGACCCACTGCTGCACCTCGTTGCAGCGCTGCAGCAGGAAGGAGAGCGCCGCCGTGTGGCCGCTGCCGGGAGGGCGGCTGAGAGTGTAGTACACCAGCTCCTGCTGCAAGACCGCGGACAGACGGAGGGTGAGACGATCATTTAATACCGAAGAAACAAGATACTGAGGTCATAAGCTGATAACATGCCTTAACTAATAGAGCGGAACCAACAAAAAGGTTGAAATAGAATGAACACTAAGCAGTATTTCAGAATACAAAAAAATAAATAAACCACTGTGTTCAATTGCAATTAGTGCTGCCACAAACGATTATTTTAGCAGTCGAATAATCAGAAAAAATATATATCAAATGAATGCTGTAAGCTGAATTTGGCAGCTAAAGATGCTAGTAACGATAGCTGAAGATGCTAAAATTGACACCTGGAAACACTGAAGCCGATAGCTAGCTAAGATATTAGCTAAACTCCAAATTAGCCTAAAAAACAAACAAACAAAAAAAGCCTACATTAGCCAAAACAGCTAGTGTGTAGCTGAAATGTTAGCTAAACTCCAAAATAGCCAAGGAATGCCAAAATAGTCCAAAAAGCTAGCAAAATGCCATTATTACTTTCAACTTTACTACACTCTGACTCCATATAATACAAAGTAACGACTAATCGACTATTAAATTAGTCGTTGACTATTTTAATAATCGATTAGTCGACTAGTCGTGGCAGCCCTGATCGCAATAACAAAGTGTGATAAGGGCTGCCCAGGTAACAGTTTGAATTGAAATCATATAGAAAACAGTGGGCCATAGTACAAAATAAGAGCAGCAAGGAATCAAAAACGGATTTCCTCTGCTGTATATATTAATATTCAGTTTTTGTCCTGATGAAAAAAAAAATTAAAAATAATTTTTTAAACATCATAGAGATAAAAAAAAAAGTATTTTATATTGAAGACACACTGAAAATTAATTTTGTTAAACCTATTGTTGCATTTTTTTTTTTGACCGACATCACATGTATTTCAATTTGAAAAGCTCAAATAAAGCAAATCCATTAAGACTTAGAAAGAACATCAAATTTATGTCATTTTTAATTCCTATTTACATGCCTAACAAATTAATAGATTAAAACATATTAAACAATTTCTAATCCTGTTAAGGATTACAAATGTAAGCTGAGACAGCCTCTAGTTTTGCATGGATGTGCCGATACCTCATGGATGGATTTGAAGAGCGTCCAGTCCACATGTGTGAGCGCCGTTGCCACGTCCCAAGTGTTGATGCCCAAGAGTCGGACCGGCCTCTTGCTCAACTCAGCACTGTCGGCTAAAGGAGGCTGTGCACACACATAGAAATAGGTTTTATAGACAAAATTATCATTATTGTTGTTATTAAACTTGGACATTATAGCCCTTTAGGACACTCCTTTAACATATATGGACATGAATGTTTGACTGTTCCTTTGTTTGAGATTACCACTCATTTCAATGGGAATTTGAATCCATGTTAAGTGAAACAGAAACTTTAAAGTCTTTAGTTAAACTAAAAATGAAACTATGACATAAATAAAACTTTTTTAAGATCCAGAGGCTTTTTTTTTTATTACAAAACTATGACTTCTTATATTTTCTTTGTGCCTTTTCTCCTCATTTCTCAGAAGAAAACAGGTATATTCTAACAAAAAGGTATAAGAAAAGTTGCACAAATACCAAAATCTCATTAAGATCCCTGCGACAGGCCACAAGCTTTCCGTTTGGGGTCATTGACTCTGAATACACACAGTCACTTGGCTGCAGCATCCTTCGCTCTGCAAGAAAGAAGGATGCAATTAAACAATGATGACTTGTAGACTATAATTATTGAAGCCTTTGTTCTCTTGTTTGTGTTTACCTCCAGTTTGCAACACAACAGCAAGCACCATGTCTTCCTCTGCTCTGTCCATCTTCATCCCCACAATCCGTAACAACTCATGCGCCTCCAGTGAGGGGTGTGTGTGGACACTCAGGTAGGAATCAGCACTCACATACACGCAACATATCACTGCAAGACAAACAACATTTTCACAATAAAGAGAAACAATTGATTCAGTTATTAAAAATATCAATAACACGAGTTAGTCTTTACCCACCCTCTTTATTTTCTGTCTGGGGAGTGCGAAGGTGCAAACAGTTTTCTTTCAAACTCAACTGCTGATGCATTTGTTTGCTCTGTAAGAAGAAGAAAAAAAATCAGTAATGATTTGAAAAAGGATCCTAATGGATCTTCTGTGGCTATAATGTGAAAAATAAGGAGAGGGGGAAATTCTACATTTCTTTTTTGTGAAAGTAAAATAAATAAATAAAAAAGTATAGTAAAGACCCACTCCAATAATCTTTTGTTCTATTGTAAAAGTGCATTTTTAAGCTTTATTTTTTTTAGATGTATCCAGAAAAATGCTACAAGAACATGTTAACAAACTTTTTTTAATCAGTAGGTTTTTGAGTTTGTGATAAGGTGAATAGTTTCCCTTAGTGATGCGGGTCTCCTAATGCTGCATTCACTCCAAACGCTGCCAGTTTCACCGTTAACTCAATGGTTCAGATGCTATCGGTGGTCCTGCAGCGCCATTTGAGCGACAGGTGCAGTCTATCAATCAGGTACTCAGCTTTGGGCATGTGATGTTCATTGTGACAATAATAAAAAGTTTCCCTCATTTTATTTTTTGTCTTTCCCCTCTCGGGTTAATGCAGGACGGCACGACTTCAAACTGGGTCACAGAGACACAGAAACACTGTGGAAGCGGCTGCCACACAGACAGCTTTCGGAGTGGGAGTGAAGCTCTCGCTACCGGGACAATCACAAAAACTCAGACATGGAGACGTGATCACAGATGTTTTTGTAGAATTCTTCACAATAAATAAACCTGATCGCTCAACATCATCCGTGTCTTTCATACACTGGAAGTGAGACATACACAGACGGTGCTCCGTGTAGCGATCAGGCTAAAAATATAAGCTAGTAGCTCCTCCCACACATTTTTGGACAGCGCGGCAAAGGAGAGGCGGCCGCCACAAATTTGACTCACAAATCCCGTTGGGTAGAAACGCAGCAGGAGACTTGGGGTTAAATTAACCTTTTTGATAAGTATGTATGCTAATATTGTAAATAATGTAAAAGATAATTACCTTTAGGTTTGAAG
>NW_023417127.1:36991-37196 GCF_002922805.2 Oryzias melastigma | reverse complement strand
GAAGAAAAATCTTCTTGCAGTAGAAACAAAGTTAGAGTTCATAATGATTTGAGGCTGACTTTGTAAGCAAACAGGATCAAACCCAGATGTAAAAAAAAAAAATTTATTGGAGCCATGTCAGTTCACAAAGTGACCACTAGCTGCAAATCAGAGTAAATGTGAAAGGAAGGATAATTTAAGAAATGTTCACATTTCAATCCTACCT
>NW_023417127.1:30792-36885 GCF_002922805.2 Oryzias melastigma | reverse complement strand
AAAAAAAAAAAAAAACACATTGTTTTCCTTAAATTTTTTTTATTCCTTTAAACCAGTGGTCCCCAACCACCGGGCCGCGGAAGAACTAATAAATCATAACCGTTTTTTGAGTCCAAAAATCTTTAATTTTGAAAATCAGCCAGATTCTCTCGATTAGCTTGAGTGCTAAGAGCAGTCCAGTGAGGTGTAACACGAGAAAAGTTGCATGTGGAACCTTTCTTTGCAAAAGGATGGGATAAGTGCGAGAACAGAAGAACGGACAGAAGAACAGGTGGTTCCCACACACTGTACCCGTTTGCAAAGAGATGTGACTTTCATGAACGGATCTAATCTTTTGAACAGTGACAGAAATGCTTAAACAAGCTCATCCATTCAAGTTCACTCTTCAGAGAAATTGTGAACACAATTCATGCAAGTACTTCCATGAAAAAAAAGAAAAAGCAGAGCAGTGCTGCAGCGAGCGTGGTGGGGATGGGGGGAAGGGGAGAAAACATTGACAGTATAAGTACTGGACTGAGCAACCCCGCCCTTTTCATGTTCCAAAGAGGAAGTACCTGCGGGTTGCACAAAGGTCAAAGTGTATCTAATGCAGAGCTGAGTGTGAAGAAATGTCATTGTGCATCAAATCAAACTCAAACCTCAGTTTAGAAAAGAAAGTTGTGTTAATCAGATCGTGTGTGCAGTATCCCAGTGTTAATGGAGTATTTTTTTCAAACTGCAGTTAAGCATTCATTTTTGTGTAAAAAGTCATGACATTCACTGAGAATAACACACATTAGCCTCATGCCAACATTTCTTACAATAGGTTTACCTATTCTAGTGTTTGCTCCAAAAAGGTGAGGCTATTTGAAAAATTTCTCTTGTTGCATTTACACACGCGATAGGTTGCTGTGCTCAACATTTCATGTATAAAAGTCCAAATATTCTGCTGGACACCGTAGGGAATCAAACCCCAACCGGCTAAAGCAGGCATACCATTACCAGTGCCTTTAGTGTTTGGACGATGCATGAAAGGTGAAGCAAAACTGTCGTTCAACATTGTTTCTGTAGAAAAAAGACATCCTAACGATGTTTTCTCCTGTTGGAATCAAATACTATCACTTTTCTCAAAGTTCCCCTAAACCCCCTGGTAGTTGGAACCATAGACTGTATCTTAATTTACTCCACAGAACAAGTGTTGAGGTCCCCCTTAGGTAATGCCTTACCTCTGGTCCCCGTCAAACCAGGCTGGAGCCTTCTCTGTCCCTTCTGAGGAAGAAGAAATGTGGCTTTCCATTAAGCTCACTCCTGATTAGCGAGAGTGGTTGCCATAGAAGCAGATCGACTCGGACCAATCACTGCTTGCTGAATTACGCTGAATTGCTGGGCCCCAGGTGGGTTTGTCCGCGGGTTCCATGGTGGATGTAACGGCTGGAGTGACGAGAACCCAGGAGCAGAGATAATCAGGCTTGGACTCGGTAATACAGTGTAAGTTATTTAATAAACAAAGACACCTCACAGAGGGAAAACTGCTAAAGGACAAAAAGCAGAAGACTAAGAAAAAACTAAAGAATAGCAAACCTCAGTGTCGGCTAAAGCAAGAAACTCACGGTCCTAACAGGGACGCACCGACACTGAGAACAGAAAAGCTGCAACTTAAATAGACTTGATTGCAAAGTGCAGACAGCTGTGCGCTCCTCCACAGAGAGCACCAGGAAAGGAGGAACCATCCAGGAGGAGTGACAGCTGACCTGCAAAACACAAAGGGGTAGTCAAAAAAACTCACAACCGTGTCATAACCCCCCCCCTCAGAGTCCGGCTCCCAGACGGACGAGAAGGCTGGTCCGGATGGTCCAGATGAAAACGAGCCAGCAGGTCCTTGTCCAGGATGTCCCGCTCTGGCACCCACTGGCGATGTTCCGGACCATAGCCCTCCCAGTCCACCAGGTATTGCAAACCACGGCCCACTCTCCGAGAAGACAGCAGTCTGTTGATGGTGTAGACCAGACCACCATCCACAACACGTGGCGGAGGAGGCGCTTCCTGTGTTGCATGTAGGGGGCTCTCCTTAGCAGGCTTCAACTTGCTCACATGGAAGACGGGATGAATCCTCAAGGAGGAAGGAAGAGCCAGTTTCACAGCAACTGGATTGATGAGCTTGGAAATGGGGAAAGGCCCTATGAAACGAGGATGCAGCTTCCGTGGCCCACCTTTCAGGGGTACGTCAGTTGAGGACAGCCACACCTTGTCCCCGACTCTGTACCGTGGGGCATCAGACCGCCGACGGTTGGCCACAATGGTCAAACGGTCCTGGTTCTCCAGCAACCGAGTTCGAAACGTCCTCCAAGTGCGCTGGCAGCGTCGGATAAAGGCAGCAGGTCCCGATGTAGATGCCAAGCCCTCTTGATGGGGGAAGAGTGGGGGTTGGTAGCCATAAGCTGCCTGGAAGGGAGAAAAACCAGAAGAGTTGACCAGGGAGTTATGGGCATACTCTGCCCAGGTGAGCTGACTTGACCAGGTTGAGGGATTCTTGGAACACATGGCCCGCAATGTTGTTTCCAGATCTTGATTGTAGCGCTCGACCTGGCCATTGGTTTGTGGATGAAACCCTGAACTCAAACTGACCTTTATTCCCAGGAGGTTGCAAAACTTCTTCCAGAAGGTGGATATAAACTGTGGTCCTCGGTCAGAAACTATATTTTCAGGAAGTCCATGTAGACGAAACACCTCTTTAGACACCACTGCTGCCAATTCCTCAGCCGAAGGAAGTTGTTGAAGAGGTACAGCATGTGCCAACTTAGAAAAACGGTCAACTATGGTTAGAATCACAGAGTTACCTTGGGAGTCTGGGAGTCCGGTAATAAAGTCCATAGCTATGTGAGACCATGGTCGAGAAGGCACTGGAAGAGGCTGAAGGAGTCCAGCAGGGGGCCTCCGGGGAACCTTGACCCTGGCACAAACAGGACACGAAGACACAAAAGCCCTAATGTCTGAGGACATTGTGGGCCACCAAAATCGCTGGGCCACTAAAAAGGCAGTCCGTGTTACTCCTGGGTGACAGGCCAGTCGGGAACAGTGTCCCCACTTGAGTACCTGTGGACGCAAGCTAGAGGGAACAAACAGGCAACCAGCTGGGCAGCCAGCAGGAACAGAAAGGTTATTAGACACTGCAGCCTTGACTTTACGTTCTAAAGCCCAGCGAGTTGTGGCTAACACTAGCCCAGGAGGCAGAATGGTGGTGACCTTTGCAGTGTCTACGGCTACATCTTCCTGGAATTGGCGTGATAGGGCGTCAGGCTTGATGTTCTTAGTGCCAGGTCGGTAGGACAGGGAGAACCTAAACCTGTCAAAAAACAGAGCCCATCGTGCCTGGCGGGGGTTAAGTCTCTTAGCAGTTCGTATGTATTCAAGGTTCTTATGGTCAGTCCAAACAATAAATGGCTGCTCAGCCCCCTCCAACCAGTGACGCCATTCTTCAAGAGCCAGTTTAACTGCCAAGAGCTCCCTGTTCCCTATGTCGTAATTTCTCTTTGCAGGAGTGAGCTTGCAGGAGAAAAACGCGCAGGGGTGAATTTTATTGTCAGACGCTCTCTGAGACAGTACAGCCCCCACCCCAGAATCAGACGCATCCACTTCCACAATAAACTGTTTAGTGACGTCAGGCTGAACCAAAATGGGGGCTGAAGAGAAACGTCTCTTTAGCTCAGAAAAGGCATTCCTGGCCCCCTCATCCCAGACAAAATGTGCCTTTTCTGAAGTCAAACGGTGCAGAGGTGCAGCAACGCCACTGAAATTTCTGATAAAACGTCTATAAAAGTTAGCAAAGCCAAGGAATCGTTGGAGCTGTTTCCTGCCTGTTGGAGTGGGCCACTCCAGGACAGCGTTAACTTTAGCAGTATCCATCTGAACTGAACCTGGAGAAATCACATGGCCCAAAAATGTGGTTTTGGTGGCGTGAAACTCACATTTTTTTGCTTTGCAAAACAGCTGATTCTCCAGTAGACGCTGAAGAACCGCCCGGACGTGCTGCACATGGGTCTCAAAGTCTGGGGAAAAAATTAAAATGTCGTCCAAATACACAAAAACAAACTTATTAATCATATCTCCAAGAATATCATTAATGAGACACTGGAAGACTGCAGGGGCGTTAGTTAGGCCAAAAGGCATAACCAAATATTCAAAATGTCCATTGGGGGTGTTGAAGGCCGTCTTCCACTCATCTCCCTCACGTATGCGCACCAGATGATAAGCACTGCGGAGGTCCAGCTTGCTGAAGATATTGGCACTTTTCACTAGATCAAAGGCAGTGTGAAGCAGAGGGAGAGGGTACGTATTACGGACAGTTATGTTGTTCAGTCCCCTGTAGTCGATGCAGGGACGTAAACCACCATCACGTTTTCCGACAAAGAAAAATCCTGCTCCAGCCGGGGAGGAAGAAGGCCGTATGATGCCCGCTTGAAGGCTTTCGTGAAGATAATGCTCCATGGCTTCACGCTCAGGGGGGCTCAGTGGGTAAAGGTGTCCCTTGGGTGGTTGAGTACCTGGGAGAAGGTCTATAGAACAGTCATATGGACGATGAGGAGGCAGAGACTTTGCTCGTGTCTTACAAAAGACTTCACCCAAATCGTGATAAACAGAGGGTACTTTGTTGAGGTCAGGTGACTCAAGACACGGGGTCCTCGGGACAGAGGAACGTGTGGTGGCAGCATTTAAGCAGTTCATCAAGCAAAAGGGACTCCAGGACAAAATTCTACCTGAGACCCAGTCAATATGGGGCATGTGTCTACACAGCCATGGGTAACCTAAGATAATGGGGGGATTCATAGTCTCAAACACAAAAAAGGACATGAGTTCATTGTGGTTACCAGATACAGTCACTTTCACAGGTACAGTGCGTGCAGTCACTTTGTGTATTAAAGATCCGTTAATTGCGTTAATACGTAGAGTCGAACTCAGAGTTTTAGTGGGGATCTTGAGTTTATCAACTACTACTTGAGATATTAAATCTCCATCAGAGCCAGAGTCAATAAGAGTGTCAAACTCACCCTGTAGTTGATCATGTGACACCAGGAGGCTTGTAGGAGGTCGAGAGGGCGGAAAGGAGGCGGAGACACGGCTCACCAGTTGCCCTCTTACTGGGGAGCCCTGGTGTTTGATGAACAGCTTCTGATGAAATGGCCAGAGTGCCCGCAGTAGAGGCACAGACCACTCCTCATGCGTCTTTGACGCTCAGCTAGCGTCAGTCGACCCAAACCCAGTTGCATGGGTTCTGATGAAGGGCTGGAGATTGGAGTAGGGCTGACACAGGAGAGATTAGCAGGCACAGGGCCCACAGGCGCTGAGGGAAGACCTGCTCCACGGGTGGTACTGGACCGCTCCTGCAGTCTCTCCCTCATTCGTCGATCGATCCGAGTGGCCAAGTCGATTAACTCCTCCAAATCTTCTGGAAGCTCCCTCGCTGCAAGTTCATCCTTCAGGGGGCCGGATAACCCCTTGCAAAACACATCCACTAGGGCGTCTTCTGGCCAACGAGTGTTGGCAGCCAGGGTGCGGAACTCCACAGCAAAATCAGAAACAGAACGAGACCCCTGTGAGAGCTGGAGGAGCTGGGAAGCAGCTGCCCGATGAGGTGTAGATGGATTGAAAACAGTTAGTAGCTGGGAGGAGAAGGCTCTAAACGTGTTGCAATGGTGCGCCCCCCGGGACCATTCAGCCAAATCCCAGCGCTTTGCTCTGCCTGTCAAAAAACTCAAGGCATAGGCAACTTTGCTCTGCTCAGAAGGAAATTCGCTGGGGTTGAAATCAAACTCTAGCTGACATGATGCAAGAAATGCTTGACAGTCATCAGCATTGCCACCAAACGGTTCAGGTAAACCCAGCCTTATTTGTCGTGGCATTGGAGAAGGCCTCTCTAAGTGTCTCAAGCGGTTATGAAGCTCCAGCATTCCAGCCATGCATCCACGTAAGTCCTGTGCCAGAGAGGCAAGTCCATCATCAGTGCGAATTTCACCGTCCGCTGGAGGCAGCGGAACATCACAAGCCTGAAGAAACTCTGCTGGGTTTTGCATGGTCGGTGCGTAATGTAACGGCTGGAGTGACGAGAACCCAGGAGCA
>NW_023417127.1:30423-30638 GCF_002922805.2 Oryzias melastigma | reverse complement strand
CGACACTGAGAACAGAAATGCTGCAACTTAAATAGTCTTAATTGCAAAGTGCCGACAGCTGTGCACTCCTCCACAGAGAGCACCAGGAAAGGAGGAACCATCCAGGAGGAGTGACAGCTGACATGCAAAACACAAAGGGGCAGTCAAAACAGGAGAAAAAACTCACAACCGTGTCACTTCCTATCTGACTCTTATTTTAAATAATCACTTTATGT
>NW_023417127.1:25474-30310 GCF_002922805.2 Oryzias melastigma | reverse complement strand
GGCTGGTCCGGATGGTCCAGATGAAAACGAGCCAGCAGGTCCTTGTCCAGGATGTCCCGCTCTGGCACCCACTGGCGATGTTCCGGACCATAGCCCTCCCAGTCCACCAGGTATTGCAAACCACGGCCCACTCTCCGAGAAGACAGCAGTCTGTTGATGGTGTAGACCAGACCACCATCCACAACACGTGGCGGAGGAGGCGCTTCCTGTGTTGCATGTAGGGGGCTCTCCTTAGCAGGCTTCAACTTGCTCACATGGAAGACGGGATGAATCCTCAAGGAGGAAGGAAGAGCCAGTTTCACAGCAACTGGATTGATGAGCTTGGAAATGGGGAAAGGCCCTATGAAACGAGGATGCAGCTTCCGTGGCCCACCTTTCAGGGGTACGTCAGTTGAGGACAGCCACACCTTGTCCCCGACTCTGTACCGTGGGGCATCAGACCGCCGACGGTTGGCCACAATGGTCAAACGGTCCTGGTTCTCCAGCAACCGAGTTCGAAACGTCCTCCAAGTGCGCTGGCAGGGTCGGATAAAGGCAGCAGGTCCCGATGTAGATGCCAAGCCCTCTTGATGGGGGAAGAGTGGGGGTTGGTTGCCATAAGCTGCCTGGAAGGGAGAAAAACCAGAAGAGTTGACCAGGGAGTTATGGGCATACTCTAGCCAGGTGAGCTGACTTGACCAGGTTGAGGGATTCTTGGAACACATGGCCCGCAATGTTGTTTCCAGATCTTGATTGTAGCGCTCGACCTGGCCATTGGTTTGTGGATGAAACCCTGAACTCAAACTGACCTTTATTCCCAGGAGGTTGCAAAACTTCTTCCAGAAGGTGGAAATAAACTGTGGTCCTCGGTCAGAAACTATATTTTCAGGAAGTCCATGTAGACGAAACACCTCTTTAGACACCACTGCTGCCAATTCCTCAGCCGAAGGAAGTTGTTGAAGAGGTACAGCATGTGCCAACTTAGAAAAACGGTCAACTATGGTTAGAATCACAGAGTTACCTTGGGAGTCTGGGAGTCCGGTAATAAAGTCCATAGCTATGTGAGACCATGGTCGAGAAGGCACTGGAAGAGGCTGAAGGAGTCCAGCAGGGGGCCTCTGGGGAACCTTGACCCTGGCACAAACAGGACACGAAGACACAAAAGCCCTAATGTCTGAGGACATTGTGGGCCACCAAAATCGCTGGGCCACTAAAAAGGCAGTCCGGGTTACTCCTGGATGACAGGCCAGTCGGGAACAGTGTCCCCACTTGAGTACTTGTGGACGCAGGCTTGAGGGAACAAACAGGCAACCAGCTGGGCAGCCAGCAGGAACAGAAAAGTTATTAGACACTGCAGCCTTGACTTTACGTTCTAAAGCCCAGCGAGTTGTGGCTAACACTAGCCCAGGAGGCAGAATGGTGGTGACCTTTGCAGAGTCTACAGCTACATCTTCCTGGAATTGACGTGATAGGGCGTCTGGCTTGATGTTCTTAGTGCCAGGTCGGTACGACAGGGAGAACCTAAACCTGTCAAAAAACAGAGCCCATCGTGCCTGGCGA
The DNA here is from genome assembly GCF_002922805.2 of Oryzias melastigma. Lineage (NCBI taxonomy): Eukaryota > Metazoa > Chordata > Actinopteri > Beloniformes > Adrianichthyidae > Oryzias > Oryzias melastigma. Next base: position 28,771 of record NW_023417127.1, on the reverse strand, counting down.
GGGTTAAGTCTCTTAGCAGTTCGTATGTATTCAAGGTTCTTATGGTCAGTCCAAACGAGAAATGGCTGCTCAGCACCCTCTAACCAATGACGCCATTCTTCAAGAGCCAGTTTAACTGCCAAGAGCTCCCTGTTCCCTATGTCGTAATTTCTCTCTGCAGGAGTGAGCTTGCAGGAGAAAAACGCGCAGGGGTGAATTTTATTGTCAGACGCTCTCTGAGACAGTACAGCCCCCACCCCAGAATCAGACGCATCCACTTCCACAATAAACTGTTTAGTGACGTCAGGCTGAACCAAAATGGGGGCTGAAGAGAAACGTCTCTTTAGCTCAGAAAAGGCATTCCTGGCCCCCTCATCCCAGACAAAATGTGCCTTCTCTGAAGTCAAACGGTGCAGAGGTGCAGCAACGCCACTGAAATTTCTGATAAAACGTCTATAAAAGTTTGCAAAACCAAGGAATCGTTGGAGCTGTTTCTTGCCTGTTGGAGTGGGCCACTCCAGGACAGCGTTAACCTTAGCAGTATCCATCTGAACTGAACCTGGAGAAATCACATGGCCCAAAAATGTGGTTTTGGTGGCGTGAAACTCACATTTTTCTGCTTTGCAAAACAGCTGGTTCTCCAGTAGACGCTGAAGAACCGCCCGGACGTGCTGCACATGGGACTCAAAGTCTGGAGAAAAAATTAAAATGTCGTCCAAATACACAAACACAAACTTATTAATCATATCTCCAAGAACATCATTAATGAGACACTGGAAGACTGCAGGGGCATTAGTTAGGCCAAAAGGCATAACCAAATATTCAAAATGTCCATTGGGGGTGTTGAAGGCCGTCTTCCACTCATCTCCCTCACGTATGCGCACCAGGTGATACGCACTGCGAAGGTCTAGCTTGCTAAAAATATTTGCACCTTTCACTAGATCAAAGGCAGTGTGAAGCAGAGGGAGAGGGTAAGTATTACGGACAGTGATGTTGTTCAGTCCCCTGTAGTCAATGCAGGGACGCAAACCCCCATCACGTTTTCCGACAAAGAAAAATCCTGCTCCAGCTGGGGAGGAAGAAGACCGTATGATGCCCGCTTGAAGGCTTTCGTGAAGATACTGCTCCATGGCTTCCTGTTCAGGGGGATTGAGTGGGTAAAGGTGTCCCTTGGGTGGTTGGGTACCTGGGAGAAGGTCTATAGAGCAGTCATATGGACGATGAGGAGGCAGAGATGTTGCTCGTGTCTTACAAAAAACTTCACCCAAATCGTGATAAACAGAGGGTACTTTGCTGAGGTCAGGTGACAGAACACATGGGGTCCTCTGGACAGAGGAACGTGTGGTGGCAGCATTTAAGCAGTTCATCAAGCAAAAGGGACTCCAGGACAAAATTCTACCCGAGACCCAGTCAATATGAGGCATGTGTCTACACAGCCATGGGTAACCTAAAATAATGGGGGGATTCATAGTCTCAACCACAAAAAAGGACATGAGTTCATTGTGGTTACCAGATACAGTCACTTTCACAGGTACAGTGCGTGCAGTCACTTTGTGTATTAAAGATCCATTTATTGCATTAATAAGTAGAGCTGAACTCAGAGTTTTATTGGGGATCTTGAGTTTATCAACCACTTCTTGAGATATTAAATCTCCATCAGAGCTAGAGTCAATAAGAGTGTCAAACTCACCCTGTAGTTGATCATGTGACACCAGGAGGCTTGTAGGAGGTCGAGAGGGCGGAAAGGAGGCGGAGACACGGCTCACCAGTTGCCCTCTCACTGGGGAGCCCTGGTGTTTGATGAACAGCTTCTGATGAAATGGCCAGATTGCCCGCAGTAGAGACACAGACCACTCCTCATGCGTCTTTGCCGCTCAGCTGGCGTCAGTCGACCCAAACCCAGTTGCATGGGTTCTGATGAAGGGCTGGAGATTGGAGTAGAGCTGACACTGGAGGGAGTAGTAGGCACAAGGCCCACGGGCGCTGATGAAAGACCTGCTCCACGGGTGGTGCTGGACCGCTCCTGCAGTCTCTCCCTCATACGTCGATCGATCCGTGTGGCTAGGTCGATTAACTCCTCCAAATCTTCTGGAAGCTCCCTCGCTGCAAGTTCATCCTTCAGGGGGCCGGATAACCCCTTGCAAAACACATCCACTAGGGCGTCTTCTGGCCAACGAGTGTTGGCATCCAGGGTGCGGAACTCCACAGCAAAATCAGACACAGAACGAGACCCCTGTGAGAGCTGGAGGAGCTGGGAAGCAGCTGCCCGTTGAGGTGTAGATGGATTGAAAACAGTTAGTAGCTGGGAGGAGAAGGCTCTAAACGTGTTGCAATGGTGCGCCCCCCGGGACCATTCAGCCAAACCCCAGCGCTTTGCTCGGCCTGTCAAAAAACTCAAGGCATAGGCAACTTTGCTCTGCTCAGAAGGAAATTCGCTGGGGTTGAAATCAAACTGTAGCTGACATGACGCAAGAAATGCTTGACAGTCATCAGCATTTCCACCAAATGGTTCAGGTGAACCCGGTCTTATTTGTTGTGGCATTGGAGAGGGCCTCTCTAAGTGTCTCAAGCGATTATGCAGCTCCAGCATTCCAGACATGCATCCACGTAAGTCCTGTGCCAGAGAGGCAAGTCCACCATCAGTGCAAGTTTCACCGTCCGCTGGAGGCAGCGGAACATCACAAGCCTGAAGAAACTCTGCTGGGTTTTGCATGGTCAGTGCGTAATGTGACGGCTAGAGTGACAAGAACCCAGGAGCAGAGAGNGACCATTCAGCCAAACCCCAGCGCTTTGCTCGGCCTGTCAAAAAAACTCAAGGCATAGGCAACTTTGCTCTGCTCAGAAGGAAATTTGCTGGGGTTGAAATCAAACTGTAGCTGACATGACGCAAGAAATGCTTGACAGTCATCAGCATTGCCACCAAATGGTTCAGGTGAACCCAGTCTTATTTGTCGTGGCATTGGAGAGGGCCTCTCCAAGTGTCTCAAGCGATTATGCAGCTCCAGCATTCCAGACATGCATCCACGTAAGTCCTGTGAAAGAGAGGCAAGTCCACCATCAGTGCAAGTTTCACCGTCCGCTGGAGGCAGCGGAACGTCACAAGCCTGAAGAAACTCTGCTGGGTTTTGCATGGTCGGTGCGTAATGTGACGGCTAGAATGACAAGAACCCAGGAGCAGAGAGAATCAGGCTTGGACTCGGTAATGCAGTAAATGTTATTTAATTAACAAAAGACACCTCACAGAGGGAAAAACTACAAGAGGACAAAACTAATGGATTGCAAATCTCAGTGTCGGCTAAAACAAGGAACTCACGGTCC
>NW_023417127.1:22854-25400 GCF_002922805.2 Oryzias melastigma | reverse complement strand
CTGGCCACAGACTGCGTACAGGTGAAAAGAAGAGCATGGATGGACTAAGATCAGAGTGAAGTCCCCGAGAGCACAGCATCTTCAGAGTCTCAAGTCTGGAGTCTTTGTGTCGTCAGATGAATGTTGGCTGAATGGTCTTTTCTCTTCTGTGTATCGTTCTGTCTCAGCAGTGACTCTGTCCCACATTTATACTCTGACAGGAGGAGAGGCGGAGAATTCAGGAAGATTCTGGTGAATACCACACAGTTCCACTAGATGGAGCTGTTACATCACAACAATCTGTTCACAAAACTTTAGTAGACGACAATTCTACAAACGTTTAATGAATATGTCTTTAGAGATTTACATTTTTTCCTTAAGTTGTTTTTGTCATTTCATTTTAAGTTATAAATCAACATGTGACTTTGAATATTTTATATCTGTACTTGTGCTAAATTTACAACTGTGTATTATATATTTCTAAAGGGTCTAAAATACATTTTTATAAAACTTCTGTTTAAAAAGTTTAATTAAAAAAATCTTGTTTATTTTATAAACTATTACTTACATTTCAATGTTCCTTTAGTGTTACTGTCTTTATCCCCTGATAATTTTTGAAACATTCAAGACATTTGTTCAATGTCTCTTCTTTTTTACATCATGTCTTTTTTCATTGTAGAATTTATTCAAATTAGATGGCGTTTATCATGATGGACTTACGCAATACTATCAAAACTAAAGTGTTTTTGCTTAATTTTGCAGAAANCGTTGTTTGCAAGGTTTTTTCTTCTTCAAAACAAATTCTTTGTTTTTCATTGAAATCATTTTTTTTTTTCAAACTAGAAGCTTTAAAACTGTTTTTTTATGTTATCATTCTTGTAGAGTTTGGGGAATCATCCTGGACATATCGTCTTCTTTAGTAGGGTTATATAACAGTACATCAAATACATTAAGTCTTTTACCTGCTTTTGCTTTGGATTCATATATATGTTTTCTGCAGCACTTTATTTGTTGTTGCTATTTTTTTCAGGTACGAAAAAAATGGCATCACTCTCTGAAATGCGTTTTTTGAAACATAATTTCATTTGGCATGTGTAAATTATTCCAATCTTGTGTTCAATTATTCAACAAAAACAATAGACATGACTTACATAACTCAACAGGGAGCAGAGGGAAGGAATACTTTTATTTTCTCACCCCTTGTACTTTTCTTGTGGCTAGAAATAGTGAAATGAGTTGTGACTTAACAACAGATTAAACCTCTTTGTAAATTAAATGCTTTTTTCATTACAGCACAATTTTTTGTCTAATAAAAAATGTCAGGATGAAATTACAAAAGCTTTAGCAGCAAACAATAAGCCTACTCCAAAAAATGTTTCTTTATCAAATAAAAAAATATTGTATTTTTCTTCAACCACAGAGCCACAATGGAGTGGTTAACGAGTCGCAGGTTGCAGACCCCTGTTCTAGAAGTTTCTGGTTCGTACCAGAAACGACCACCAGGTGGTGCTGTTTCAACATTGAAAAAAAAACTGCTGTGGTTGATCATGTTTTATTTATTTTTTTTTTTTGTTTGGCCCAAAAACAAACAATAAAATGACTGTTTATCATTAAAAATGACAGAAATTGAATCATCGATGATTTATTCATTTTAGTAATATCTTATAGTCTTCTTTATTCTNGGTTGCAGACCCCTGTTCTAGAAGTTTCTGGTTCGTACCAGAAACGACCACCAGGTGGTGTTGTTTCAACATTGAAGAAAAACAGCTGTGGTCGATCATGTTTTATTTTAGTTTTTTGTTCGTTTGACCAAAAAACAAACAATTAAATGACTGTTTATCATTAAAAATGACAGAAATGGAATTAGAGATGATTTATTCATTTTAGTAATATGTTATAGTCTTCTTTATTTTAGTATATTTAGTTATATAAGTATACTTGTGGTCCCCAGAATCCTATCAAACAATAGTAATTTTAAAATCCCTACTACAGTAGCTCCATTAAAAACGTTTTTGTTTTTATGCAGACTTCTTGTATTACTGCTGAACTTTTTTAGGAGAATATTTTTAACCACATTCTACACGTTTTTTTCATGCATTTATTATATTTAACTGCAATATAAATTGGTACTTCATCTAAAAAATGTAATAGATGCCAACTTATTCGTTTAATTAACTTTAATATCTAATTTTCAAATTAGTAATCATATTAGTTAACACTTTAAATTAACAAAATATAATATTTTATTCTCTTCTTTTTCGACTTTTCTCTTCAGGAGTCGCCACAGAGAATCATCTTCATCTAAAATATAACAATTTACATAAATATTTGTTTCCCAAGTTTAGTAATGTATTTTTTTATCTTACTTTTAATGTTTTAATTTTTGAGAATGTTTGGACAAAACAACATTTTTAGTATGTAATAGTTTTATCCCATTTGATTGGAAATTTGCAGACCTTTTCAAGTGGATACAATTAATGAAAGTAAAAGAAAAACTCCATAGAAAGAAACCATTTTTTATTTGAAACATTTATTTTCTCAACTTTTACTTAAAAAAAACACAAATA
>NW_023417127.1:9627-22824 GCF_002922805.2 Oryzias melastigma | reverse complement strand
TAAAGAAACAGTGAAATCAAGACTCCACAGACAGCAGTCATTTTATACTAACATATTTATTTTATCAACTTTAATTAAACAAACATTTATAACAAAACTATAAAAGTCATTTCATGACATCGTGACTTCTTGTTACATTTATCAAAAACACAAGTTAATAGATCCAAATAAATCAAAGTAGCTTCAATTCTCTCCATCTAAAACTGATCATAAAGTCCCATGAATGTGTGTGTGAGTCCATGTGTTGTGTTGGTTCTATGGTGTGTTGTGAGTCTGTGCTGTCTTGTGTCTGTGAACACTCTCTCTGCTGTGGTTCCTCCTCCCAGCTCCTCTTGATGCTCAGCTCTCTGTCAGCCTCCTCTTTGACTGTCTGGATGTGGAGCTTTCCGTCTGGAGACAGGCAGCAGGTGACCGCTTCAGGGTTCAGGCCTTCAGGCAGATCCAACTCCTGTCTGAACTCCTGGAGTCTGTGAGAGTAGGAGCCTTTCCCGTCCTCCTGTTTCTTCTCTGTCTTCCCGCTGACTCTCAGCTTCCTGCCCACCTGCCTGACAGACAGCTCCTCTGGAGAAAAGCCTGCAGTGTCCAGGGTCAGGCCAAAGTGCTGTCCGTCTTTGTCCAGCTGGAAGCTCACAGGTTGCAGGGCCACACTGCTCTGGAGAGGCTCCGGTTGAATCGTCTTTTATCTCCTTTGTATCTTTCTGCCTCAGCAGAGATTCTGTCCCAGATTTATACTCTGACAGGAGGAGAGGCGGAGAATTCAGGAAGATTCCGGAAAATACCACACAGTTCCACTAGATATAGCTATTTGACAAGATTCAGTAGCATCCCCTCCTGTCTACTTGCTAAGACAGTAAATTTATCTTCACTCTTATTAAGGACAGAAGAACAAAAACAAAGCTTTGACAGAGCGACAAATCTTTAAACATTTAATGAAAATATCTTCAGAGATTTACATCTTTTCCTTGAGTTCTTTCTTTATCGTTTTGATTTCAAGTTACAAGTTAACATGTTACTTTGAATATTTTGTATCTTTACTTGAGCTAAAACGGTATATTTTATGTTTCCATAGTGTCTAAAATATGTATTGTTAAAAACTCATGTTGAAAAAGTTACATTTATTTAAAAAAATTTGGTTTAATAAATGATCATTACGTTCTAACGTCTAGTATTTCTACCTGTATCCCCTGATAATTTCTTGAAACATACTAGACATTAGTTCTGCTCCGTTTCTTCTTTTTTACCTCACGTCTATTTTCATTTCAGAGAATATTCTATGTAGATGGACCTTTGCAATACAATCAAAACAAGAGTGTTTTTATTCATTTTTATCTCTAAACTCTTAATCCTCTGTCAAACTGAAAGAGAAAGTCAAGAAATTCAAAGAAAAAAATTCTTTTAAAATTTATTCTTAAAAATGTTTCAAAAATAAATAAAAAAACAAACATCAAAACAAATAGTTTAATATTTATCCAGAATCTGTTTCAGTTGAATCTGGAAGATTCTCATCATTTCTACAAATGTCCACAAGTTGGTGTTTCAACCTTGATGAATAACAGCTCTGGTGGCTCTTTTTCTTTTTTTGTTTTGTCCAATTTACAGGAAAAACATTATACATATTTAAAACCTTTTTATATTTTAGGATTTTTAAATATAACACTAATATATATTGATTTATACAAGAATACTTTTGCTGTTCAGAATCTATTGTAAAATAACAGCTACAGCTGCTTTCTTGATTAATGCTCATTTTTTTAGACAAACTTCATTTATTGTGTCTCATCTCTAAGTCTCTGAATAGATGGGGCAGGAACATCATTTCCCTTTTTGAACCTCAAAAAATGTCCCATCTCTTCTGGAGTTTAGCTTGTAAATATTTCAGGATCTTTGAACTTGACTCTGATCAAAGAGGCTTCATGTGAAACTAAGAATCAATCCTCCAGAATTCAACTACAAACTATGTTTGTGATTAAGAGAATCTTCAGGAAACATCAAAACTCTCTCCTGATTTCCACCATCAACCCAAAAGACATTGAATGGAAATAACATCAACTGTTAGTTCTGGCGTTCTGGGAAAACTATTATTTTGGGGATCATCATATTGGAACCGCAGAGAACCTGGAGTTTTAGAACCTGTCTAAATAGTTAACCTTTCTTGGTAACAATTTATTTTGTTTTACATCTATACCACCAGGTATAAAAGAGGGAATTTTGGCACATCCTCTTTAATCTTAAGGGAATGTTCCTCTTTCCATATCCATGCCCTGATAAAGCAAAAGACAAGCTTAAAATCTGTTCCTGAAGTAAAGAAAAAATCTAGTGTAAGAACATCCGACATACAAAACATTTATACAAAAAAGGGTTTAACTGGTCAGGGGGTAAATAAGAAAAGAAAAAAAGGAAAATAACCTTAAAAATTTCACATTCATCAACTTAGTTACAGACCAGAGATTTGATGTTCTCTTCCTGAGAGTTTGTCTCCAGCAGCTGTCTGTTGTTAACACGTTAAGCTCTGATTGGTCAGGACTGGTCTCTGCTAACATTGATAAACCTTCAACCTATGAATCTCTCTGTACTGTGGCCTTCATGATGGAGACTGCAAAGTTCTTCCTGGGGTAGGACAGGAGAACCATCTCTAAAGCATTGTTTTAACTAAAAATATCAACAGAAGAGTTTTTCTAATGTTTTCCTCTTTGTAAATGATTTCAGGTTTTCCCTTTTTGTTGTGCTGGTTGTGCCATCATGTGGTTATCCTGCCAAAGGTGATCTTTCTTTCCCTTTTGCTGACACATCAATGTAGATGAATGTGTTGATCTTCTTCAGAACTTGTGCTCTTTCTGCTTTCAGGCTCCAAATCCACAGATCAGAGCAGCGGTGACCAACAAGCAGCAACTAGCTTTGCTTCCCACAGAGGAGCACAGATGAGCCGCTCTGCACCAGTGCATTACCGCTCTCATTCAAGCGGTGGTGTCTCTCAGCCAGTTCCAGTGTTTGTGCAGAATGTCCCTCAGGTTTATCCCATGGTTCCATCAGGCAGCAGCTTGAGCTCTGCTGTGGCAGGATACCCTGTTGCTGTTCAGCCAGGATCTGCTGTTCCTGTGCTTTCCAGTGTTCCTGCAGCAGGAGTGTCTGAGGCAGTTCATGTCCCTGTGCAGGGTCCTGGTTTCTCCCAGTTTGTTCAGACAGGCCCAGCAATGGTTGGCTCTGCTCCCCCTGTGCTGGTGTTGCATGAAGGAGCTGGTTCCACACAGCCAGGACCTGCTCAAGCTGGTCTGCCAGGTGAGTCCTGTAAAAAGCTGCTGTGAATGTTGTCCATGAGTCTTGGCCGTCTTGACCAGTGTCTTGTTTGTTCAGAAACCAAGTGGGTTGTTGCTCCATCTTTCTCTGAGCAAGCAGCAGCTGATTCCCAGGCTGTGGGCTCCAGTGACTTCCTGCCACCAGTCCCTCTCCCTCCACCTGGCCCTGTCCTCCAGTCCGGAGAGACTTCCAATATTGTGAAGGAAGCTGAACTCGGCAACTACCAGCAGCAGACGGAAGAGTTTGGTTACCCGGCTGAGGCGGTGCAGCCTGGATCTGCTTTCACCAGCGTGCTTGTTCCAGGCCAAGGACTTGGTGGCTTCTGGGGTTCTCCTTATCCTGGCTTTGACTACAGGCTCCTGTATGGTCTGTACCCTCCTGGCACCTACACCACCTTCAGCCAGAACCATGAGAAGGGCAAAGACTACTACCAATCCATCCACTACTTGAAGGAGCATGTTACTGAAGACCAAGGTCCTCAACAGCAGCAGCTTCAGCAGAAGGTCTTCCATGGTCAACAGCAGAGATCTTAAAGGTGATTGACCAATTGAGATACTGGGTATGTTGCTGACATTAGAAACATTGAGCTTCAGTGAATAAAACCATTTATTTTCCCTCGAGGAATCGTGTTATGTCCCCAATAAAAGAATAAATTAATATTGGTTCTTTTATTTTTTTCCTCATGACATGTTGTCTTATAGAGCATACCATGAAGAACAATTTTGACCTCAAGTATTTGTTTGTCACGAAACCACTAAAATTCAAACTCACCGTTTTTGCTTTGGATGTGAGGCTCCTTCAAGAGTATGTAGTTGTGTCAGTAGCCCAAAACAACTTAAAAGCCTTAAGATGTATGTATTCAATTGGGTACGAAAAACCTGTGCAATACCATACACTTGTTCAAGGGTTGCTCAGTGTTATTGGCCACTGATGGCCAGTATATCGCAGTGACTCTAACAAGGGAGGGAAACATTTGCAGTTGACTGACACTTCTTTAAACTTGTATGTGCCCTGAAAATTTTTATTTTTTATTTATTTTTTTGGTACCCTGCATGGAATGTATTACCACGTCAATGAGTGACGGACTTCATTCAAAGGGATTTCTCTGGAACATGAACATGCTCAGAGAAAGAAATGCTGCCTGGACCAAAGCGAGATTTACAAATTATAACCCTGACTGGATCACCTTCAGAGCCCTGAGAAACAGATGCACCTCTTTGACTCGCAAAACTAAATCTGATTTTTACTTAAATTCTATCAAATCCTAAATTCTGGAAACGAATCAAAATGTGAAATCAACTACACCTGCAAACCTTGTAGTGAACTCTGTTATACAGCAGAAAGAGGAAATTGCAAAACGATTTAACATTTTACTTTAGTGGGCTTAGTCCCTCTTTCATCTTCACCAGTGTCTGGTCATTTTCTGCCTGCTTCCTCTATTACAGCATCTTCTAATAATGCAATCAAATTTGTCATCCAACCAATTTCCAATTCAGAGTTGTTAAAGTCCCTGAAAGCCATTGATCCAAAAAAATCTCCTGGTCCAGATCTAGACCCTTACTACTTAAGACTTGCATCTGATTTTATTGTTGAACCCATCGCCCATATTTACAAGTATTCAGTCAAACATAATTCCCAAAGTTTGGAAGGCAGCTCATGTTCTCCCTCTCTTGAAAGGTGGAGACCAATCTGAGCTAAACTACAGACCCATCTCCAAATTATTAGTTCTTGCAAAAATTCTTGAATCCCATGTAAACTCAACTAAAACTCTTTTTAGCATCTAACTCGGTTCTATGTGAAACTCAGTCAGGTTTCAGGACAGGCCACAGTACTGTAACAGCTGCTGTATCTGTAACAAATGACATCATCAATGCCCTAGACAAGAAATTGCACTGTGCAGCCCTATTTGTGGACTTATCTAAAGCCTTTGATTCTGTAAACCACCAGCTTCTACTACAAAAGCTGAGTCTTATTGGTCTAGGTGATTCTGCTATTGGGTGGTTTAGAAATTATCTATCACAGAGAACCCAGTGTGTGATTGTTGAAGATGCAAAATCTGACTTCATGAACATCAATAGTGGAGTCCCACAGGGATCCATCTTAGCTCCTATCCTTTTCACCATCTTTATTAATGACCTGGGTAGTCATCTGCCAAATGTTAAATTCCATCTTTATGCATGGCGTATGGTAAATGGCATATACTTGTATAGCGCTTTCTATCCTCCTTCAAGGGCCCAAAGCGCTTCAAAGTCACAGACCCATTCACCCATTCACACGCACATTCACACACTGGTGGTGGCTCTGGTGGTGCAGATGATACCATCATTTACACAGTTGCTTCTTCTGTCAGTCGTCCTGTAAATTAGCTTCAGGAAGCCTTCAATCAACTTCAATATTCTCTTCATCAATTACAGTTGACCCTAAATGCTAAAAAGACACAATTCATGATATTTTCCAGGTCTCGTTCACATGATGCACTGAAGGCTGATATTCATACTTTGGAAGGGGTGAAAATTGAAAAAGTGTCCACATATAAATATCTGGGTGTGTGGATTGATGACAAACTGTCTTTTACCTCTCACATTGACCACTTGCTAAAAAAGCTAAAAGCACTTCTGGGTTTCTACTACAGAAATAAATCTTGTCTAAGCCCAGGTGTGAGGAAAAGACTTGTTCAGAGCACCTTCCTCCCAATTTTGGATTATGGGGCCATCCTGTACATGACTGCTGCCTCTTCAACTCTTAGTAGTCTGGACACAGTTTACCATAGTGCCCTGCGTTTTATCACAAACTGCATACAGAACCCATCATTGTGAACTGTACTCTCTGCTCTCTTGGTCTTCACTCAAAGTCAGGCGACAGAAACACTGGCTAACATTCACCTATAAGGCCATTCTCTGTAAACTACCTCAATATCTGTGCTGTCTTCTTTCTCCTGTTAACAACATATACAACTCTCGTTCCTCACTCAAATTGCTTCTTTATGTCCCCAGATTCCTCAGTGAATTAGGAAAAACAGCCTTTTCCATTGCTGCTCCGCTTTCCTGGAATAATATTCAAAACTCTCTGCATCTAGGTGACCTTATTCCATTGAATTGTTTTAAAGCAAAACTTTCTGAGCTTTTAAAAGAAACATGCACATGTCACCCTTGACCTGTCTGTACCACTTTTAATTAACCTATTAGTCATTGTCCTACTGTTCATTTTAATTGCATTTTATTGTATTTTATTGTAATTGTATTTTTATATTTAACTGTTTTAACTGTATTTTATTTTGTATTGATGCCTTTTGGCCCAGGTCTCCCTTGAAAAAGAGATGTAGTCTCAATGGGATTTCCTGGTAAAAAAAACTAAATAAAAAAAAAAAACAACAATCTCTACAACAGTCAACTGTGAGCACGACTTTCAGAGAGATCTGAACCGTCATCAACCTGACCTTCATATATTCAGTGATCATGATAACAACCAGCAAGATGACATAGACCCTGGTCAATTCTTTTCCACTGTTAATCTGGACTGCAAATATAGCATAGATGACTTCAAAAACTCTGTTAACTCAGAAGGAAGACTGTCAATCGTCCACTTTAACAGCAGAAGTATGTACACCAACTTTGGAGACATCAAGGACTATTTGCAGAATCTGGAACATTCCTTTAACATCATAACCATATCTGAAACTTGGTTTAGCTGCGACAAGGACGCTGACTTTGAATTGAAAAACTACGAACTTTGTTTTGTGAACAGAGTAAACAAAAGAAGGTGGAGTCGCCGCAATTTATGTGCAAAAAATATGAAGTTCACATCACTTCACTTTTACCATGAGATACACTTTGATGATACCACACATCTTTGAATGCTTAGAACATTTAAGAGAAATAACTTATTTTTCTTAAATAGTTTAAACAGTTTTGATAGAAACATGAAGCTGTTAGATCCACTGGAGACGTGTGCCTGCAGCCATTGGCTGAAATCAAGGCCTCCTCTGAGGTCAAAAGGTCATGCAAACACTCACTTCAGGTCAGTTTGAGCTCAGAACAGCTCAAAGAAGTATGAGAGAAACCTAGGAAAAAGAGGGAAACTTCTTCCAATCTTTTTGGTCTTGTTTTCTTTTATTTCAACTTACCCCACGTAACTAAGTTTGTGCCAAGGCAAGGCCAACGCATTTATTTACTTTATCTTTTTGGCAACTGCCGTGTATTTTCTTTTGTGCATCATATTTTTGAAACGATTATGTATTAATTTATTCATTTTTAATCGAATAATTGCTGTCTGCAGGTATTTTCATTAAATTCTGTGAAATTGTGGTACAGAAAAAAATTGATTTTATGTAGTTTTTCTACTATAGCAGACTTTACAATCTTTATTTTTACACAACCACAGGGTATTATTTTCAAACATGTAGAGTTAAGACTAAAGGCAAAAGCAGAACTGAGAGATTCAGAACGCTCTAATTTCACTCTTCAAAAAACTTTAGGATCAATTTTCTGAGTCATAAAGAATAAGTATCTCAGCATGTTACAAATAGTGATGCACCACAATGACTTTTTACAACTGGTATACCCGACAATTTACGACATCTTGCAGGCAATGCCAATAATCAATATTTAAAATACTTGAGAAAAAAAATGTTTGAGTAAGAGGGTGGGACTTTTGTGTATTCTAAAAAAAATTAAGAACCTGTTTTACCTGGTGTGGTAGATCTGAGCCTCTATTGCTCTGGTGTTTAGGGCTTGTTCCTGTGCAGCCAAGATCAGAGCTTCTGTGCTGTCCTGCAGGCCAGCCCTCTATACCATTGGTAGGACTTCTTGATATCAGCCACTTTAGTTATTGTTTAGTAATACATTCCATGCAAGGGCTTTTCCCTACAGCATTGCATCCTCTGCTTTACATTTCCTGACTTTCACTGAACACGCTGTCAGTTGGGGCCTCGAGTTTTATTTTTCATCCTGATAGTGACTTCCACACTCACTAGTCTACAGACAAGTTGAAAGAAGTGTCAACTGCAAATTTTTCCCCTCCCTTGTTATATTCACTGCGATATCATACTGCCCGCCAGTGGCGGATAACAGTGAGCAACCCTTGAAGTGTATGGTATTGCACAGGTTTTTTTGTACCCAATTGAGTAGATTAATCTTATGGCTTTTAAGTTGTTTTGGGCTACTGACACAACTACATACTGTTGTAGGAGCCTCACATTCAAAGCAAACCTGTGAGTTGGAATTTTGGTGGTATTGTGACAAATACTTGAGGTCAAAATTGTTCTTCATGGTATGCTCTATAAGACAACATGTCATGAGGAAAAAAATAAAAGAACCAATATTAATTTATTCTTTTATTGGGGACATGACAAGATTCCTGGAGGGAAAAAAATGGTTTTAATCACTGAAGCTCAATGTTTCTAATGTCAGCAACATAACCCAGTATCTCAATTGGTCAATCACCTTTAAGATCTCTGCTGTTGACCATGGAAGACTTTCTGCTGAAGCTGCTGCTGTTGAGGACCTTGGTCTTCAGAAACATGCTCCTTCAAGTAGTGGATGGATTGGTAGTAGTCTTTGCCCTTCTCGTGGTTCTGGCTGAAGGTGGTGTAGGTGCCAGGAGGGTACAGACCATACAGGAGCCTGTAGTCAAAGCCAGGATAAGGAGAACCCCAGAAGCCACCAAGTCCTTGGCCTGGAACAAGCACGCTGGTGAAAGCAGATCCAGGCTGCACCGCCTCAGCCGGGTAACCAAACTCTTCCGTCTGCTGCTGGTAGTTGCCGAGTTCAGCTTCCTTCACAATATTGGAAGTCTCTCCGGACTGGAGGACAGGGCCAGGTGGAGGGAGAGGGACTGGTGGCAGGAAGTCACTGGAGCCCACAGCCTGGGAATCAGCTGCTGCTTGCTCAGAGAAAGATGGAGGAGCAACAACCCACTTGGTTTCTGAACAAACAAGACACTGGTCAAGACGGCCAAGACTCATGGACAACATTCACAGCAGCTTTTTACAGGACTCACCTGGCAGACCAGCTTGAGCAGGTCCTGGCTGTGTGGAACCAGCTCCTTCATGCAACACCAGCACAGGGGGAGCAGAGCCAACCATTGCTGGGCCTGTCTGAACAAACTGGGAGAAACCAGGACCCTGCACAGGGACCTGAACTGCCTCAGACACTCCTGCTGCAGGAACACTGGAAAGCACAGGAACAGCAGATCCTGGCTGAACAGCAACAGGGTATCCTGCCACAGCAGAGCTCAAGCTGCTGCCTGATGGAACCATGGGATAAACCTGAGGGACATTCTGCACAAACACTGGAACTGGCTGAGAGACGCCACCGCTTGAATGAGAGCGGTAATGCACTGGTGCAGAGCGGCTCATCTGTGCTCCTCTGTGGGAAGCAAAGCTAGTTGCTGCTTGTTGGTCACCGCTGCTCTGATCTGTGGATTTGGAGCCTGAAAGCAGAAAGAGCACAAGTTCTGAAGAAGATCAACGCATTCATCTACATTGATGTGTCAGCAAAAGGGAAGGAAAGATCACCTTTGGCAGGATAACCACATGATGGCACAACCAGCACAACAAAAAGGGAAAACCTGAAATCATTTACAAAGAGGAAAACATTAGAAAAACTCTTGTTTTGATATTTCTAGTTAAAACAATAATTTTAGAGATGGTTCTCTTGTCCTACCCCAGGAAGAACTTTGCAGTCTCCATCATGAAGGCCACAGTACAGAGAGATTCATAGGTGAAGGTTTATTAATGTTAGCAGAGACCAGTCCTGACCAATCAGAGCTTAACGGGTTAACAACAGACAGCTGCTGGAGACAAACTCTCAGGAAGAGACCATCAAATCTCTCTGGTCTGTAACTATGTTGATTAATATGAAATTTTTAAGGTTATTTTCCTTTTTTTCTTTTCTTTTTTACCCCCTGACCAGTTAAACCCTTTTTTGTATAAATGTTTTGTATGTCGGATGTTCTTATACTAGATTTTTTCTTTACTTCAGGAACAGATTTTAAGCTTGTCTTTTGCTTTATCAGGGCATGGATATGGAAAGAGGAACATTCCCTTAAGATTAAAGAGGATGTGCCAAAATTCCCTCTTTTATACCTGGTGGTATAGATGTAAAACAAAATAAATTGTTACCAAGAAAGGTTAACTATTTAGACAGGTTCTAAAACTCCAGGTTCTCTGCGGTTCCAATATGATGATCCCCAAAATAATAGTTTTCCCAGAACGCCAGAACTAACAGTTGATGTTATTTCCATTCAATGTCTTTTGGGTTGATGGTGGAAATCAGGAGAGAGTTTTGATATTTCCTGAAGATTCTCTTAATCTCAAACATAATTTGTAGTTGAATTCTGGAGGATTGATTCTTAGTTTCACATGAAGCCTCTTTGATCAGAGTCAAGTTCAAAGATCCTGAAATATTTACAAGCTAAACTCCAGAAGAGTCGGGACATTTTTTGAGGTTCAAAATGGGAAATGATGTTCCTGCCCCATCTATTCAGAGACTTAGAGATGAGACACAATAAATGAAGTTTGTCTAAAAAAATGAGCATTAATCAAGAAAGCAGCTGTAGCTGTTATTTTACAATAGATTCTGAACAGCAAAAGTATTCTTGTATGAATAAATATATTCAAGTTATATTTAAAAATCCTAAAATATAAAAAGGTTTTAAATATGTATAATGTTTTTCCTGTAAATTGGACAAAACAAAAACAGAAAAAGAGCCACCAGAGCTGTTATTCATCAAGGTTGAAACACCAACTTGTGGACATTTGTAGAAATGATGAGAATCTTCCAGATTCAACTGGAGCAGATTCTGGATAAATATTTGTTTTGATGATTTTTTTTTAATGTTTCAAACATTTTTAAGAATTATTGACAAAAAATAATTATTTTCTTTGAATTTCTTGACTTTCTCTTTCAGTTTGACAGAGGATTAAGAGTTTAGGGATAAAAATTAATAAAAACACTTTTGTTTTGATTGGATTGCAAAGGTCCATCTACATAGAATATTCTCTGAAATGGAGCAGAACAAATGTCTAGTATGTCTCAAGAAATTATCAGGGGATACAGGTAGAAATACTAGATGTTAAAACGTAATGATAATTTATTAAACAAGATTTTTTAAAATAAATTTAACTTTTTCAACACGAGTTTTTAACAATACATATTTTAGACACTTTGAAAACATAAAATACACAATTTTAGCTCAAGTAAAGATACAAAATATTCAAGGTAACATTTTAACTTGTAACTTGAAATCAAAATAATAAAGAAAGAACTCAAGGAAAAGATGTAAATCTCTGAAGATATTTTCATTAAATGTTTAAAGATTTGTCGCTCTATCAAAGCTTTGTTTTTGTTCTTCTGTCCTTAATAAGAGTGAAGATAAATTTACTGTCTTAGCAAGTAGACAGGAGGGGATGCTACTGAATCCAGTCAAATAGCTCCATCTAGTGGAACTGTGTGGTATTTTCCAGAATATCCCTGTATTCTTCGCCTCTCCTCCTGTCAGAGTATAAATCTGGGACAGAATCTCTACTGAGGCAGAAAGATACAAAGGAGAGAAAAGACGATTCAACCAACATTCAGCTGCACAGCAGTCTGAAGCTGATGAAGACATTTCAACACAACATTCTGGAGGAGGCGGAGCCTCTCCAGAGCAGTGTGGCCCTGCAACCTGTGAGCTTCCAGCTGGAAAAGACGGACAGCACTTTGGCCTGACCCTGGACACTGCAGGCTTTTCTCCAGAGGAGCTGTCTGTCAGGCAGGTGGGCAGGAAGCTGAGAGTCAGCGGGAAGACAGAGAAGAAACAGGAGGACGGGAAAGGCTCCTACTCTCACAGACTCCAGGAGTTCAGACAGGAGTTGGATCTGCCTGAAGGCCTGAACCCTGAAGCGGTCACCTGCTGCCTGTCTCCAGACGGAAAGCTCCACATCCAGGCAGTCAAAGAGGAGGCTGACAGAGAGCTGAGCATCAAGAGGAGCTGGGAGGAGGAACCACAGCAGAGAGAGTGTTCACAGACACAAGACAGCACAGACTCACAACACACCATAGAACCAACACAACACATGGACTCACACACACATTCATGGGACTTAATGATCAGTTTTAGATGGAGAGAATTGAAGCTACTTTGAGTTATTTGGATCTATTAACTTGTGTTTTTGATAAATGTAACAAGAAGTCATGATGTCATAAAATGACTTTTGTCGTTTTGTTATAGATGTTTGTTTAATTAAAGTTGATAAAATAAATATGTTAATTTAAAATGACTGCTCTCTGTGGAGTCTTGATTTCACTGTTTCTTTAAATTCTCTGAAAATNGAAAATGTAATAAAATGACTTTTGTATTTTGTCATATCTGTTTGTTTGATTAAAGTTAAGAAAATAAATATTTGAATGTGAAATGACTGCTTTTATCGAGAAAAACTTCTCTTCTGACTGCTGTTGTTAAAGATTATTTAGAATCAAAAATGTAGATTCTAGTCTGGTAGAAAATTCTGCCATTTTACCACCAATACATTTTGTTTATTCGTGCATCAAACATGTATTTTATCATTCATTTTAAATAAAACTTTGAAAAATATTTGAAAATGGAAGAGTTGTCCCTTTTCCCTGAACTCTGGGTTGTACTGACAGACATGGCGGTGTGAGTCCAGAACTTCATGGTAGGGGAACCGGTTCTGGTGTCCAACCTGTTTGCTGCAGTTTGACATGTTAGCCAGCAGAGGGCAGCACAAGCAAACGCCTCAGACAAAGCAAATCAAACCTGAAATGAATCTGAACTAATGATGGAGAAAAAAACAATATTACAGTCATTTCAAAAAAAGATTATAATAGAATAAGGAAAAAAAACATGCAGCAGACCATTTTATCATTATTATTATGTAGAGAAATTACAAATATTTTAACAATC